>NW_008623863.1:78550-91001 GCF_000691845.1 Merops nubicus
CTAATGCTGGGTCTAAAATGAGGCATTTAATCTTCACTCCTGTGGGCAAAAGCTTTCAAGATACACAACGTTCTGCAACGCCTTCAAGACTGGGCAAAGAACTTACTCCATCTTGTTAAATCAAGTTTCTGCTGTTTGTGTATGACAACTGCAACTAGTTCAAATTCCCAGTGATTTTTCAGAAAGCCAAAGTACATTTATTTCACCCTGCCCATTAAGCACATATACAAAAACGCATTCTGTAGTTTGGCACAAGGTCTCAACAAAAGCAGCAAGCAAAACAAGAAAGCTTCACTGCAAAGACAGAAGGACTATCAGTGCTCACAAAAACTAACTTGATGAGATGTATCACAAGCTCTTATTTACACCACATGTTAACTATATTGAGTTTCAAACTGCTTTATGGATGAGAAATAGCCAAGCTGTGCCACGGGTTGCCTCTGGTTTCCCATTTGCCCGTGAATACACACAGACACTGCATTCTGCAGGTGAAGCACTGCAAGCCCAGCCATCTCCTGTGGAGTGTCCCTGGCTGCTGGGACCAGAGTGCAGTGAGCAAACAGCTGAGTGCACCTCGCAAGGCTCAGGCTAACGCTACCTGTCGAAGGGAGTCAGATGAAGGTGAAGAAGGGCGATTGGAAGAACGGAGGCTAAGGGAGAGCTCCCACTGGTCAACAAAGAATCGGCGAGACGGTTCAGTCTCGGGCTATAAAATAAAAGTCAGAACAATCATACTTGGCTACAGAGAGAAGAGGGGAGAAAAAAAACAACCGAGGTCCTTCTGCCCACCACCCAAATAAATAAATAAATAAATGTTTTAGAGACTCCTGTAGGAAAACTTGGAGAAAAGTGACCACTGTATCACTACTGTCTCCCTAGTGAGGCACAGTAAGTCATTCTTAATTTGCTCTTTATTAGTTTTAAGTTATTTAGGACCATTTGGAAGTAGTTACTTCCACAGATGTCCAACCTCCTGTAACCCAACCCAAAGGCAAAGATCCCAAATTTATTTCCTCTGCTCCTCCTGTATCTCCCATTGTTCTGTATTACTGGCCCAAGGCACCAAGATCATATTTCAGGCCATGTGAGACCTCTTCTATATTTTAAAGAAAGCCTGCTCTCCTTAGGGATGGAAGAGAAAGAAATTACCTTGTATGCATTGCCAGTAATTAGCAGTAAATTTCCAATCTTAAATTTACTGTAAGCAGATTGGAAATATCACCTTTAAAAGAATGAAAAAACATAAAATCAATCTGTAAATAGCAAATCATAAATCCCAAACTGAGGATTTGCATCCTTCTGAAACTGGTTCCTCACAACAGAACGGTTCCTCCCAGGAGAACCCAAAATTTGGTCTTCCAACATACCGCTCTCTAGGGTTCATTATAGCTTTCTCCCAAAAAAGAATTCACATAAATAGGAAAAAAAAAAATAGCTGGAAGGATCAGACAAATAGCACTGGGATAAACAGTGCATTCCCAGAGATCAATAATCTGGAAAGAAAAATCATGCAAATTTCAAATATTCTACTCTCTTTTACAAAACTTTGGATTTGGTTCTAAAAAGGAAAAATACATGTCATGTAGCTGCATGACCTATGAAAACAGCCATTTCTAGCCACTTAGAATAGGCTTGAGATTAAATTTCCTGGACAAAATGCAAAATAGCTTTCACCACTTCCCCAGTTTAAAGAAACAGAATTGTTCTCTTTATACACAAATTTTCTGTACTTAAGATCATCAACATCTAATCAAATTATTTTTATGAAAACGTCTTATTTGCTAAGACTTCTTTCTCTTACTAATCTATTTTTCTTGTTTTCTTCCCTTAAATCCCTTATCATAATCCATCATTGCCTACAGTATTCCCACATTTCCACTTTTTCTGCCCTATTCACTTTATCCTTTCCTCTACTTTGGGTTCTCTGTCTCTGCTCTATTTTCTCTCCTCCTTAACTCTGCACCACACAGAAATTAGACAGCTTCAAAAATAATTTCTGTCTTTGCATTGTAATGCTATTAACCTTTTCCACACTCAAAAGGAGTTTAAAAGCACTAGGGTGCAATACAAAAGGTAGGAGCAAGACGTTTTGGTCTAAATGTTCATTTCTGTGTCATCTTATTAACGAAATGCACCTGAGCATGCTGTCCTTGGATCATGCCTGAGATCTTCAGTTATGTCACCCATTAACTAATAGGTGCTAATATGCTTCAACCAGTGTTCTTAGTCTTTCATAGTTACTTCTACATTTCCAAATCCTCTCTCAAATCTAGCCAAAGGCTCACTCTTCCTTCCTGCAGAAGAGCTTCACTGACTTTTAATCACCAGCAAAGACTGCATCTCCAAAGAACAGTACAGAAAAGTGAACTAGATGTTATACCTTTCCTTTTGGTATTGCTTGGGGAAGTTATGCCCATCAGCAAAAGTTCTGGGACTGTTTACACTCCAGCTCAAGATGACAGCTTGATTTTGGATGGTTAACTCAAAACAGCACCTTATGAAAAAAAAAAAACCAACTACGTAGCTGGCGCTTTCCAAAAGTACTATCCAGTTTGCCAAATGCTGTTGAAGATAACTGAAAACAGAGCTAGGGGCAAGCAATTAGAAACTGAAGAAACCAGTGCTCAAACTGGCATGCTCCCATATGCCAAAGATGACACACTGGAGAGAATATTAAGCACAAAACCAAACCAAAAATGTACACTGGAATCAAAGAAAATCTGCACAAGCTGCCAAATCTGCTATTGGAAATAAGCATACAGGAAGTAAGGACACAAAAGTACTACCTCAGAGCCAGGAATTATGCTTGGAAAACACAAAATGTTCTTGCTTCCAAAAGCAAGTAAAATCTGTGAGCAACTGACTGGTAAACAACCATAGTGAGATGACTTGCTCTGGAGTCCAGCTGTTTTTCAGCATGTACTCTGAAGTTTGGACACTGTTTTTCACCTTATTGTTTATATTGTGTTTTGAGAAACACTGTCATTCATCAAATAAGGAGACAGAAAGGAGCTGGCAAATAGGATAAAAATGATACACAAAGTAGACTTGACCGTGTCTTTTCAACCCTGTAACTGTACAGCTGTGGTCATCATATTTTGGTGAATTTTTCTATCCCTCTGACCCCAGATGTCACCAGTACCCAGAATGCCACCCTGATACAGGACACCACATAGTCAGGGCTGTAGTCACCTGATGCCTCACTGCAGGTCTGGGCTCCAGGAGGGCAGCCAGTTGACATGCCCTTTGCTCAACATTGTCAGGCACTTGATCATCACAAAATAAACGAGGAGATCTCTGTGAGATGAGGAAGGAGGAAGTAAACAAACCAGAAAAAAAAAAGCCCCAAAAAGAACAGAAACCAAAATGCCAACGAAAAGTATGAAATTCACATGCAGAACAGTAAGAAAAGCTCCCATGTGAAGTCTGTTTTTATTCCCAGTGTCTACTGTTCTACTGAAGTGCTAAGTTTTAACCCTCAAGGCCAAGAAATAAGTTAATTAGTCATTATTTACAATTCTCCCACCTAGGAATGCTGCACCCAAAATCAAACAAGCGCGTGGCCTCTCACTCTGGCATTGCCATCCAATAAGAAAAAAAACAAATCCAAAACAAACAAACAAAGCCCAAAAAATCTCCTGGCTTTATCACACACAAAGGAGCTTATTTGTTAACTTACTTCATCATAGGTCTTGATTCTCAAGGATTTCCTTTGCATATCTAAACCTGTACATACTTGTGTTTCCAGATTTTGGCACAGAAACACGTTTTTAGAGTAATATACTTCAGTTCTCATAAAGCACAAGTCAGTTTGCTTAAAGATACTGGTATATGAAAAGTGAACGCTGTACTTACCAAAGGGAGAATGTTTAATGAGCCTGGATGGTTGAATCAAAGCACAGCAAAATCAAACTATGACAGAAGCTGCCAGCTTTACTTCTGCAGCTTCACTCCTGTACTTGTTCTTACTGCACTGCCATGTCAGCACACCCCAAGCACAATATCTGACACCTCTGCTATTCTGGTCTTTCCCACTTATCTTCTTAAACTGTTCTGCAGTGCACTTAGTGACACAGAAAAAAGACCTGGCTTCTGGCCTGCTGTACAACACAGGGGTGTCACTTGCAACATCACACAGACTTCAGCTTATTTGTTTGTAGAGTCAAAAGTAAATGGTCCATGAACTAAATGTGTGCATGAAGAAATCTCAGGCTCGATCTGTCAAGAATGCCAGGGTGCTGCTACTTATTGCTAACTGTCCTCCAAAGCAGAACAGAAAATTGGGTTCACACCCAATTTATGAGGAAAGCTTCTCATACAGATGCGTTAATAATACTCTCTACTTTCAGCTGCTTTCAGTTCCACCTACTCCTTCCTACTAGGTCATTTTCAGTAAAACTAGGGCCTATTATAAAGCTGTGGGCTTCTGTGTCACTGCAGACACACGCTTATTCATTTTCTACTGCCTGTCAGAAAACATTCGGCCCACAAAAGTCTTTTGTTAGAACACATTCTGAAAGTTGCAACAGTTTTATAGCTGGCTACCACTTATGACTTAATTCATTCAAAGCCTTTATCGGAATGTCAATTAATTTTTCAATATGAATTCAAATCAAGCAATTCTTTTGAGTGCCTATCTTTTCTTTTCCCATGCTTCTGTATCATTCCAAGCCATTCAGACAGACTGTTGAATATTTCATTGTTAAGAAGGCTTCAAAGTCTCTACACTAAATAATGCCTCATCATTTTTCCTTTTACTTTGGCCTGTAGGAGGCAGGATGGAATGCCAGTTGTTTAACCATCCAGAAAGCAAGCAGTGAAAACAATGCAACCATGTTCGCATGAATTAGCACAAAACATAACTCTTCTTGTTCTGCTACAGCCACAGCATACTTCACTAAAGAGGTGTAAGAGAAAAAGAAGAATGAGAAGAGCTCAAGTGCTAGCTCTACAGCAAAAAAAAAACAAATAGCAAACTGTTGGCAAAGGCTTGTTATGCATTTATGTGGGTATCACACAAATAATCACTTCTAATTGACTCTCAGCAGTTCTAGCGTGTTAAGAGCAGCATTAGGCTAAGTGTGTTTCACTACCCAGTCTGTTTGCTCCTTTCATTGCACACATCCACCACAGCCTCGTGTCATCAGCATCCATGCCATTTGTGCATGCTCGTTACCCTTTCCTGTCTGGGACTCTGCTCCCCGGGATAGTCGGCACCAGGTCCCCTGTTTCTCTGCAGGCAACAAATTATGACCTTAATAACAAGTCCAGACCAACTTCCTCATCAAAACACACTTCATCTGATTTTTCTTATGATGCAGCAGAAAAGAGGCCCTAACGATAGCTGAATAGTTTATTAAGAATGCTCTAAATATGGCAATAATAAAGCTGGCTCCTGTAAGGAATTTTTTTTTTTAAAACACATACATTCTTATTAGGTCACTAAACCACAATATAGTACCACAGTGTAATGAAATTAGTACAATAAAGATGGCAAGACACTCAGTATAAGTCATACTGTGATGTTAGATCAAAGGAAGGAAATGGAAAGTTTAAAAGACGTGGCAGAATGAACGCATTAGAAGCTTAGAGGCACAGATTTGAAAAGACATCAGTGTAACAAGGACACAGATCCATCTGACTCGCTATGAGGCCTGGGCCAAGCTAATTTCAGGAAAAGAAATCATTCCTAAGGAAAAAAGAATGTCTCCAAAAGCAGACCCCTAAACTGAGCCTAACAGTTCTGTAGCACAAAAGGTAAAAATTCCTCAGAGTTAAAAGGAGAAGTGAAAAAAAAAAAAAAAATTATTTTTTTCAAGCAACAAGACATGCAGAACAATTTCCTATAGGACACAGCACAGAAAACAGTCAAAGTACATTTGGACCCAGCAGTAGCTGGCTCTCATGGCTGAACTAGGAAGCCAAAAAGACATAGGACAAACACACACTTGGAAAAGCCAGGGTAGAAAATAGACAGCTAAGGAGTCCTTAGCAACCGAAAACCAATTTCTCTCTACGGAAAATGAATCCCACATCATAAACTAAAAAAGTAAAACTTGGCATTTAACTGCTTTAGTTTCTCTCTCTGTAAGTTTTGGGAAAACCTTTCTTCTCTCATAAAATGTATCTGTCAAAATTTTCACAGGATGTTGAAAAGAAGGCAGCTAGCTATCGCATCATCTGATATTGTTGCACTCAATTTGGTTTAAAAGGGCTTTCCCCACCCAATCTACCTCGATGTCCATTCCTGTGTCCTTCCTTGCACCATAAGCTGTCCACAGTGTGCCAGAAAACACTTTATTTTTTCCTTAGGACACTTTTAAATCCTATCAGTAAGCACATCTGACTAGCTTGCAGATGCAGACACCAGAGAGGCAGTGGAGTGCATGTGCTCCGGAGGCTGACAATAATTAGACCTGATTAACTGTAATGGGTAAAATCACAGCAATAAGGCAAGTCAGACTTTATGTCCTGTCTACTCTGCTAGAAGTCACATGTCTTTACAGAGTTTATAGGCACACAAGTGTTCAGCAAAGACACATTTGCCACCTATGGGAAAATTTAATTGTACAATCCTTACTTGAAGTTATGAGAGGTTTATGGAACTGCAGCTGCCTTTTTATCTCCTCAAGATTAGTTCAGGATTGATCAAAGAGAAGTGGAATTTATTGATACAGTAGGAAAATTAAGCGAAAATTTTAAAAGGATACAACTCCAAGAAGCATGATGACCATGTACAACAAGACATAGCTATTAAAGGTTTTCAGGTAATATTTAACTAGAAGGACAACAAATACATGTGCACTAACATATGGATGCCCATTTATACACTGTTCAAAACAGCTCTCACCACTCCAATTCAGACATAGACAGATAAAACAAATTCTTGTGAGACACCAGGATGGGTGTGGGGGAAACAGAAGGACCACTGGACACACACAGGTCACTACAACGCTCCACAAAAGCACATCATACAAGTAATCCTGAAATAGTTTAATGGACACAAGGGCAACTTTTCAGTCACACCTGTTTAAACAAAGAGTGGAGATGGAGAAAAGCTGCATTTTCTTTCCCCGCATTACAAACATTTAATTTTTATTTGCTGCAACTCAAAACAGAGAAAGGCTACTACAATTATCAATTGCCCTACAGTAAAATCTCCGAGTTTCCAGTGGAGACTTTCCATGCTTCTGGTGAGCTAATGTCAACCTATGTTTGTCATCTAAGAGGTTGAAGAAGCCCTATCACCATCTGAAAAGAAAACTGGAAATGCAATTGTAAATGGGATAACCAGTAACTGATCTAGTCACTTGTACAAGCAGTAATGAAGAGAGAGCAACAGAGCATGCAGAGGGAGTCACCTGCTGCCTGGGATACGGTGGAGAGGAAGGTGGAGTGGAAGTAGAGAGCATGATCACTTTTTTGGGGCAGGTCCGAGAACGTTCCTTAGTCCTCAGCTTTTTTTAAAACAGAAAAAGAAGAAAAAAAAAAAAAAAAACAAACCATAATAATGGCAAAAAGAAGAAATGTTACCACTGGTTTTGATGAGAGAGGCCAGAACACATGAACTGAGAGACTGTGATCTTAAGCTCACACCTCTCACAAATGACCTAAAGCCACATTTTGTCTGAAGCTGAAAGGCCTGTTTGTCACCCACAGCCGCACAATCACATGCCCGTTTGACAGATGCTTCTAGAGGCAACCAATGAACATACACTTATATCAGTCATCTATTAAACCAACAGTTTCTGACTCAAGGTCTTACAATCAGAGAAAGGTACAACTTGGAACTCTCCATCTCTTAGCTGGACTGCTCTCTTTGCGTCATGAAAAATTACTTATTGCTGTTCTTTGTAGTGTTTAAAAATATCCATCCTCTTGACCTAATTACTCTTGCCTGCAGTTTGTTACCAAAACAACTCAAGTCACAGTGTTCTGTTCTCAGCTTCAGATGCCTCCTCTTTAACTTACAGATACTAAACCATCTCAGCCAAATTTAACTGTACTACATTCTACTAGAACAGAAATACAGCTGTTTTATAGCCAAATAGTAGCCATGTCTGCATATACATGTCCTCATTTTAATATGTCAAGAAACATGCCTTTCTAGTTATGCATCTCATTCCTATGTATAGTGTTTTCTCCATCACTTCTTGATTATTCATTTATCTTCTGCCTGATTTTTCATTTTCTTTTGAGTTCTCATCAAGGCATATCTAGAAATTGTTGCACTGAGAAGAAAAAAAAAAAAGCTGTGTATCCAAAGTCACTGTTAGCCTCCAAGGAAATAGCATGTTGTTTAAAAGATATTACAGATGTTCACTACTGTCCTTACAGCTGAGCTGGCACTAACATCTGCATGGATGTTCTCTTCCCTTTCAGAAAAAAAAAGTCAACTCTTCCATTTCAGATGCTACAAGCAGCTTAAACTAAAGCATCTGACTTTGTACTGAAGTGGATGAGGAACATTTATATGCTGTTTCGAAAGGCTCAGCTGTGAAATCACTGATTTCTAGCTAAAAGGGTGATAACATTTCCAACAGAATTACTGACAAGAGTTTGGACTGCTACACCTTTACCACACTTCAGAAACCATCTTTAAAGAACAAGCATCAGATTTCCAGAGGCAGAAAAGATGTGCACTAGAAGACATATGAGCTCCATCTTACAAGCATCTTTGTACACATCAGTGATTTAAGCTTAAGTATCATATACACACCTTGTTGCTGTTAGGAGACCTATGAAGCTATAGCAGAAAACTGCTGATGGCCATAAGCTGAGAGTCTGGGAAGGCAGGACAAAATTCAGTTTAATAGGCTTGTCTCCTGTACCATACCCGAACAGAATCTCTTCTGGATAGGGCTTTCCAAGGGCTTCACGATCCCTGACGAGATGCTCTTTCCCAAAAGCAGCCAAAATGGCTTGGAAAGGAACAGAACACACCACGGAAGATGTTTTTCTACATGAAATGTAGAAAAGATGAAGTAGACCTTCATTTGAGGAGATTAACCACCACATCATGAAACATGACCCAGCTTTTTTAGGACATATTACCATCATATAAAATTTTACATTTCTGCTGTGCACATACCCTTAATAGTTTCTTCAAGCTGCTCTTCAGGTGCTCATTACACAAACCCAATCTTGACGACATTCTCAAAGTGTAGCTCAATAAAGTAAACTGTAATCCAGTCTTGTGATGAAAGTAAAAACTACTTCAGAGCACATTCTGCCAGGATTTCACTCTTTCTAGGGATTCTGTCTTAGCAAGTCACCCCTACCCCACCTGTAGAACAGACACAGAGACATTCTGCCTTACAAGCTCATTGAAACTGCTGGCCATATAGCTATTTTAACTCCAGGACAAACCAAGTTTCTAGACTTAAACTGATAAGCAAGTACTGCTAAGGAAGCCCATCTGGCAGACACTGGCAGGCAACATACCAAAGTAGAGGTAAACTTTTTATCAAAGGCCAATCCAGACCACATCCTTCACAACTGTGTGGTTTCTGCCCTTCAATCACTCCTATGCTTTTCCAGTTTGTTTTCCTCATCCCTGCACTTTCCAAGACACAAGACCAAACCTATCAATCATAAGATGTGAAACTGCCCTTCTCCCAAAGACCCCTAGGATCTTCACTTCATTCTGCCTACTGGTAAGAACATTAGGCAACCTGTGGTTTCCCGCAATAACATGTCACCACTCCATCCCCTTAGGACCTACTTTGCTTCTCTTCCAAGGACTCTACAGTAGAAGGTATTCACTATATCTTAGTCACCTACAGAAGTTCCTGCTCATGAACTCTGCTGCCTGTGCCAAAAGAGAACCCTTTTCCATAGCTTCACAAACAGCTCTTTCTAGTAAACATGCGTCTTCCCTCAAGAGCTTGTCAGAAGCAATACTAATCCTTTATAGCATCTCCAACAACATGTACTGGTACACAGCACCAAGTCCACTTGTGATAATCTGTGGCCCAGGAAACATCTTTGCAGCTGGAGTGCCCACTGGCCCTGCAGAAAGCCAATTCAGTACCATTGGAAGGTACAGTCTCACAGCTATCAGCTTCTGTGTGCCTCAGGAACCAGAATTAGGAATCCCAGCAGCCAGATGAAGCACTGCTTCAGCAACAACGTCCTGCAGGACGGGTTTCTGTCCAAGCCTGGCAAAGCTGGCTGCTTGGCCCAGTGGATGGCCTCCTGCCTCAGCTGATCACCGATCAGTCAAGATTAAGTGGTTCTACATATGCCCATGGCTTTTGAACGAAGTCAACCACTGTCCTTCATCTCTCCAGGGCAAGTATTAAGGAACCTTTGGAATAGGGACCATACCAATTCTTTCTTTGATCCTACTGTATCCTGTAGATTTTGCATTCTTGAGACCCAGTGTTACTCTTCTACATTTCAACTGTCAGATGAAAAGCACTGCAAATCTAGCATGAAACCTGGACACAAGGACCAATCATCTTCTGTTGATGCAGCAAAGCCTATTAAGGAATGACCACCTCCAGGTGTAATCTTGCAAGGCAAATCATCCACACAAGGCCACCAGTGTGAGTGTTGAATAAAATAATTTAAGTCCTCTGAAAGTACACTTGTTACAAAAATATTTTTCAAATATCTGCTATGGTATTGTTGTCTACATGGAGATACTGTCAGTGTTGAGGGAGGCCAGAAGAATTTCCACTCCCTCCCATTCCCCCCCTTTTTTTTAATCATGTAGTACAAGTAAAAACAAGAACAAACACATAGACAACAAGCTGCTCTCTGGGGAGGAGAAAATCCTCATCATAAAAGGAGGAAACAGAAGTTTGTCCTTATTTTTATCAATTACATAAGGATGACAATAAGAACTTTTCTGTTTCACTGTTAAAGATTAATTATAAAGCCTTCAGAAAGTTCCAATAGAAGGTTCAAATAGAAATCCCAAGGCTGCAGACATGGGATCTTTTACAAGTGCTAAAACATAAATCTTCATCCTTCTGAACTGAGAAGGACAAATGATGCAATCTAGTTTTCCCTTTTTTGTGGGGTAACACAAGTCCATTGGTGAGCACTGCTTAATATTGTACAGCCATATTATGCTCTTCTGCATCAGTTCTTTGGGTTCTCCCCTTTTACCTGGGAAGTATTCTCAAAAAAATGAAATTCTTCTTAGTCATGGACGACGTGTATCCATCTGAAAGTGCTCACTATCCTATGAAGAAGAGTTTAATGAGACGGAAGGTAAAAGAACAATCACTGAGTCAGGAAACCTAAACACAATGCTGACATTTTTAAGACTCTCTTGACAGTCCTACTGACAATTCCCTTGGCTTGGGTCTTCTTCCTTGGAAAGAAATCTTCTAGATCATGGCACCAGTAAAGACTTGCAGCATTAATTGTGTTGGAGGCCTTGAACATGAAGATCACCATGAATCCATAAACATGCAGAACAGTGACTTTCCAAACCAGAGTCACCTTTTTCCTCTTGACTCCACAGTATGCTCTAAACTACAACCAGAAGGAGGCAGTTGTTCTCCAAATTGTAGCTGCCAGAAATACATCTCAGCACTCTCAGAAACATGAAGAGGCCATCTGCACAGGGAAGCAGTGGAAGCAGAGGAAGCCAGCGAGATAAGTATCCCTATCTGCCTGGTCTGTCACAAACCTTAGCTTCTGAAAGTGCACAGCTGAATGAAAACCACCAGCCATGACAATGGGCCAAAACACAACAGAGAAAATTCAATAACTCCTGATTTTTCTGCTGTTGATCCCTATTCTGAATCCTGCTGTGTCAGAAAACCCAAAATTTACTCAATTCACAGTAATACAGAAATCTGCAATGCAATGAATGTGAGATGTTGGCAAGCAAAGCTACATTTTCCATTGAAAGGGAACCACAGTGAAGTCTCCTGTAACTGCAGAATACATAAGATTTCACATGTGAACAGCAAAATCGATAACCAATTTTACTATTTATACCAAGGAAGAGCTTTAATATCATAGATGTCATGGCAACATTTACCTCACTGGTTGTGTTAATTGTTACATATTTTCTTTTTTCTTTCCTGTCAGAAAAATCTAGCAATTCTGTAGGTAAATTTTCTGCTAAAACATCCACTGAAACCCTGGGAAGTTGAAACTAGCATAAGAGGGCTGGGAAAATTTGACTAAGTCCTTCTGAAACATTAAACCATGCATCATTACCAAGGAAAGATGTTAATTTGTTTGTTGGAAGTTAATTTATTTAAAATAACAGACTCACACAAGGTGCCAGGAGAGAGTTGGCTTTAAAATTGGGACAAGGATAGCCAGTGTTGGGTACAGGCAATGAATTGTATTCATAATCAGTTTCTTTACCTGTTTCCACTGGGGTATGGGAGCAAGACGGCCCTGCTCTCGTCTGCTGGATGCTTGGCTGTGAACACGTTCTTGATAAGGCAGGACAGGCTGCTGCATGCAGGTTGTAGGG
>NW_008623863.1:91032-113672 GCF_000691845.1 Merops nubicus
AAATGGGACCAGGGAGGAAAGATAAAATAGTAAAGGAAACTCAAAGAAAGCCCAAAAGTGGGATACAGAATAAGACAGACAAACATTTAGGAAAAAAAAAAAAAAAGGGGTAGGGGAGAATTCATTTAGCAAATAAAATACATTAAATGGGGAGGAGAGGAGGGGGGAAGGGAAACTATCCATATTTTTGGATCTTCTCCTTTATTTTCATCATTTCTTCAAATCAGTCTGGTTATTCCAGCCCATGTGTAGTGGCTGAGGAAACATTTGGTTGGTAAAGCATGGGATAAACGTGCCCATTCTGAGATGACGTTACACTACTAAGGCTGCTGTGCCATGTAGCACAGGCACACTCCACCCAGCTGTAAAGTAGCTAGGTCAGGTCCCACTCACAATCTGGCCGTGGCAGCACAGAGCTTGGCACAAGCTATGAAGACAGACTATGCACAGAGCAAGAACTCGGGCACTTAAATCATATTAAGCCTTTAAGCTACTGCAGTGCCAGCAGTATAAGTGATTTGATCTAACTTTAAAGACAACCACTCTGCAGTTTCCTCACTTCGAGCAATACAAATTTCCTGACTGCAAGGAAACTCCCAAGCGTCCATCAGTGGCACTTAACACACACACAAAAACAACTTAATCACTGTTCACAAGAACAAACAGATGTAACTTGGCATGAAAAAGTTCAAATCAGAAATGAAATGATGGTTCTTATAAAT
The DNA here is from genome assembly GCF_000691845.1 of Merops nubicus. Classification (NCBI taxonomy): domain Eukaryota; kingdom Metazoa; phylum Chordata; class Aves; order Coraciiformes; family Meropidae; genus Merops; species Merops nubicus. The sequence goes on from NW_008623863.1 coordinate 91,755, forward strand.
TAGAAGTGGAATGCTCCTGGTAAACTTCTCAACAGCAATAGTAGTTATAAAAGAAACTCGGTTGCTGGTAAGATGTTTGTGAAAGATTACATAACATAACATGGGCAGTAACAAAGAAACAGACTTTTATTAAGAAGTTCTTCTCCACCTCATACTCCTAAATTGTAAAATTTTTCTCTGTTGAGTAAGCTTCACTCTTCCCTAAGAGAGCCTTTGAAACTGAAAAGCACCACTAGCATCCAGTCTCAAGGAGCACGTTATTATTTATTATTTTCCTACACAATTCCAGAATAAAGGTCTGTATTATTCATGTCTTACCTGTCTTCGTAAGCTTGAGGACTGTACTGGTGCATTCTCCTCAAACTTGGCCAGTAGCTGGGTTGCCATGGACTTGACTTTGTTCTGATTCCCAATGGCAGCATCAATTCTCCTCTCTGTCAGGGCGCTCACCAGTGTGGGCCGTTCTTCTCTGAAGCTTCGTGGGATGTCCTCCTAAACAATCAGTGGCATCAAAATTTAACAATTTAATGTAAACGACATTGTAAAGATACAATTTGGATCACCTTTTCCTCTCTACTCCTTTGCTGTGATAGGTTTCTAACACTGTAAAATACAGATCTATTAGTCTGCATTTGAAAGCTCACGTTTTCATTTCCTTTGGTATGCCATCCGAAGTTCTGTTGAACTTTACTTATCTTTTCAATTTTATTTGATACATTTATTTATCAAAGAGACCACAGCTGAAATGCTCCCACAAATCCCCTGACGAAGCACAGGCCTATCTTCAAACCTTTGTTGACAACTCAAAGCACTAAATTTTAACTCATTTGTACCTATTTAGCGATAAACATTTCAAGTGAAGGACTGCCTTATGGAGCATACTAGAAGGGTGTTCTTTTTGCACTAACCAAGGCTAAAGTTTAAATATGAATGAACTTTATGACTATACTGCATGACTTACTACATGAAAGTTTTATTCTTGATATCCTCATCAAACCAAGTAAACTGCAATAAAAATAGAACCTAAGCAAACTGCAATACTTCATTTGTCCTGTACTATTCTTTCATAAGCATCAGTAAAATATTTGTACTACATATACAACAAAGTGTAACATCTGAAGAAGAACTCATTTTTCTTTTAAAAAATCTTATGTAAATGCTGCCTGGATATAAAAAAATTAAAGGACTGAAGTGAAAACAAGGAACTTCCTGGATATCTTCCTCCCTGACACCTTTCTCACTGTAATACTTACATCCTCAGATTGGCTGGTTTTTCTCCTCTTTCCTGCACCATCCAGTTCCTTTTCTTTTTTATCCTGAAAACAGAAGGAGGAAAAAAAACCCAAAACATAAGGTTTCTTATATCTTCTGGCCTGAGATAAATGTCATCAGTGCACTTAGGCTTTGCAGCACAATTGATTAATTCTCAATTTGGGCTCATTCTTCATTTGTTTAAGAAAATTTCCTGAAGTGATTCTTACCTTCAAAACTGGACATTCTTAAAACACTTTCAACTAACTGGGAACTGAGTAATCAGTTACATTCCAATACAAAATACATCCCCAAATAATGCCACAAGGCTAGGATTTTAAGACTGAAATATACCAGTAATTTAGAGTATATATGACAGATGTAATTCTGCAGTTATAGATGTCATGTATTGTCCCATACCAAGAGCTGATGAACCCATGGTCTCTTGTAAACACGCAGAAGATGCACACTTGCACATGCACTTTAGTACCTCCTACCTGGAGAGCAGCACAACAGACACGAGTGTTACCAAGACCGTGGTGTGATTACCTTGGGAGTGCGTTTCCGAGAGATGCTCTGTCCCAGTTTACTGAGAAAAGAGATAGGTGATTTGGTACTGGCAATTAGGGCAGCCTTTTCTTCTGCATTCAGGTCCAGACTATCTGTTGGCAAAAACAGGTAGGACAAGGCAATGTCAGGAAATTTATTTCTGTGGTGTTGTTATTAAATACATAACTGAAGGATTCACTGATTTTTATTTTTTTTTTAATATAATACTCTTTTTCTTAAATTCTCTACACAAAATTACTGTGATGTCCAGAATTAATACCTTTCTCAGCTACTCTGCCTATTTTTTTGCAAAAATCAATTGTCCTTTCACCCTTTCTGGGTGGTTTATAACCACCCAGAGTAAATACTGTGTTTGTTTATTTACTTTCATATTTAAAGAAGATCATAATCATCAGTATTCTTAGGAAGAGTTCATAGTTTTGGAAGTAATACCTGATGCATAATATATTTTTAAAAGGCTATGAAACGAACTTCTTTTCCCCCACCAGAATGACAGACTTAAGATCATAAATAATAATGAAAAAGATGTAACACCATTACTAATATTCAAAGGTAGCCATATTGAACTGTATTGAGCAATTACATCTCCCAGTTCTAACCAAAGATCTTTCATTCCTCATTGACCTTAAGTGAGTCTCACCATTCACATATGGCAAACAGGTATAAAACTTGGTCAGTGTTTTGAAATTCCCTACTAAACAACTACATGCAAGGCATCTCACATTAGCTAAGACAAACTCCTAACAACAGCAGGAAAGCAGAAGAGTTACCTAGTATTGTGGAAATGAGTTTAGAACTTTTGAGGACGTTATTTTTATTAACTCGTTTTTGGCTCTTGATGCTGCTAATATGGTCTTTAACAGCACCAATAAGAAGTCAACTTTTTGTAATGTAATGTTAGTGAGTGATTAGTATGAGCTCATGCAGAAGAAGCATGAAGATAACTGAAGCACATCCATTCACCTTGAAGCTGTCTTTAAATCTGACAGACATGCCCCAAACTCCTTACCGCTAGAGGGGATGGTGTCTCTGAACATCTCATAGAACTGTGTGAGGTACATGACCATTGACAGCTTATCTGGCTCTCCAACAGATGCCATTTCCTTTCCAGTCATAATAGGAGATATTCCAAACTCTTTTTCAGCTATGTCAAAGGCCAGCTGGTTATTCTTCTCCACATTGTGCTCATCCAAAGAATCAAAATCTCTGCAAAGGACAGAAAGAGAGCATGAACTGAATCAAGTAAAACCAGTTTTCTGAAAACTAAAGATCCACCTCCTTTTTTTTTCCTTCAAAATCTCTCAAATTTATTTGCCAGCTACCTTTCCATATTGCAGAGTTGATGCTACTTAATTATGGGGAACTTTGGCTCAAATGTATTCTTTTTTCATTTTTTTGCTCCTCCTCCAAACCGAGATTTTTCTTCTTAAAAACTATCCTAACCTCTGAAATACATCTTCACTTCCTCCTCTGCTGGAAGACTGTACTGTTTTCCCCTACATAAAATCTTTTGTGTGCTAGGAACTAAATGAAGCCTTTACTCTTGTGTCGTTTTTTCTTGCCTAATCCATATTTTAGTTCTACTGGCTTTTTCCAAAACTTGTAGAACTATATAAAAAGCTATGGCTTACAGAGAGTTACATGAACCATTTAAAAAGCTATTTGAACTCTCCACAAACTATATAACTATTAAACAGAGTAGCTCAGGTTAACTCAAGTACACCAACAGAGAAGTAATTCAGTGCACGTGGAAGGGAATAACCACATAATTTCTCAGCATGCTTTACGTTGGATTACGACTTTGAATACAGCTCTAGCATTTACTTTTTCTTATGTCCCTTTGGGAAGTTGAAACCATTTCAGATTCCAATTAAAGTGCCAGAGTCTTTGCTACCATTACTTCTTCCAGCCAGTGTTTTCCCATGCCAGAATGTGGGCACTATTTTACCCAACACACCATGTAGGAGGATGCCTTTCTCATTAATCTAATCAGCACGCTGGTGTACAAACAGCAGCAGCACCTCTGTTTAGACTGTGGGTCACTACTTCTAAAAAGAGTGGCTTAGGAGTCTTTCGAAAGAATTACTGTTAAACAGGAGATTTATAGAGGCCTGTGTAAAGGCTCATTCACAAGAAATTCAACTGAAGCTACAGACTATTCCTAACTAACTTCAGAGAAAGAAGCTGTCAGTTAATAATGCTTTCCAGTCAGTAGCAATCTGAAGCTTAATTCTGTCAAATCATCCAGAAGGCAAAATGACAACACATTTACCTTCATATTCATCAAGCTGTTATGACCTTCCACTCTACTGGTGAATCACTGTACATCAGCTTCTATCAAGTTTAATTGAATTCACTTCAATCCATTTCTCCATAAGTCACAAATGCATTGCTTCAATCCCTATACTATTATTTCCAAATATCACTAAGCTTCTGCCCTTCCCAGTTACTCACATTAAGTCTGGACGGTATCTGTGGATAATGGCACACAAAGCTAAGCCACTTTTCCATGACATGGTGAGATCTGTCACATTAACACCAGCATATCCATCAGTCTGCCTCTGGCACCAGCCGAGCAGTTTACTAGAGCGAGCTACAGACTCTGTAAAAAAATCATGGGTTTAAGTAGAAACACACAAAGTCTGTTTCAGGAATTTTAAATACAACATAAAACCCATGAATCAACAAATAAAGCCTTCATGTAAACAACAAGCTCCTTCTACAATAGGAAATACAGGACAGAAATCTTACTTAGACTATTTTATCTATTTTAGATCCAAGAAAGGATTTTTAATTTGCTAAAACTTAATTACCTAAGTTACAATTTGCCAGGCTTTTCACCTTAGCCCTTTGTAAAAGAGCCCCAGGAATTACAGAACAGTTGCAAAGGCTTCTTAAATATGATCAAAAGAATATGCAGTAACACAACCCCCAAATATACTATTTCTAATGGAAGAACTACAAATGTACTTCTGCAACTTTTGCCTTTCTCTTGAAAGCTTGCCTTTAAAAGCACTGACCTGTTTTGACCTTGCCTTACTGCAAGATCTGATGAGATTATAGCCTAAAGGGACATGGTTGCAGGACAAAGAACAAATCAAAAGACTATGTAGCTATTCAGCAGTGACATGGAGGCTTAGCAGGAAAGCAGAGTCCCCAAAGACTACTTGGGCATCCAAAGGCAAGGTGTGCAAAAGGGAAAGTTCAACATAGCCCTCAGGGTACAGAACAAGCAGACAGATATTGAAATGCTTATCACAAGGCAACCAATTTTTAGAATAATGGAAGCAAAGTGAGGTTTCATTTAGTTAAGCTGAGAGATGAGATTATGTAAAGTGTGAACAGGAAAGACTACACAAGAAATACCTTCTGTTACATTTGTAAGAGTTCTGAGTTTACTGTTAGAGTGAATTCAAGCTAGGTTTCTGCATTCTAAGTAAGGACATTGTTACAGGATAAAGAAGGTGAAAAGAAATGCTTGTGTAAGCAAATATGCTTAGAAATTTAACAGCATTGTAAAGCAAGGGAAATTAGCCAAAAACATATTTACATGTTAATTGAAACTTGAAAAATTGTAAAATCAGACTGTTGATGAAACAACGGCTAGATATATTTTCTAAACCCAAAGAGACTGGTTAAATAATTTTCTAGAACACTGCTCTCTGATTCCTGCACTGACCCAGCTCCAGAATACTGAAAGGAACAGAACAGTAGCCAGGCTTACCATTCCGAGTCAGCTTTGGTGTCCTGGAATTCACAAAGTTCTCTATTTCCAGGTGAATGTCTTTCAAGTCTCCTGTATTATACAAGTGGCGTACCTAAAATGACACCAAAAAATAAAAAAATTACCAACAGGCCATGCACCCAAGATTCACAGAAAAAGAGCCAAACAATTAGAAGGAGGTATTCCCAAGGTGCAAGAAGGAAGACAAGTACACTTATGTAGCAGAAATCTCTAGGCTAAGAACCCCAGAACAAGTATCAGCTCCTCACCACTTAAACAGTCCAGCTGACTGCTGCTGCTCAGTGGATACCAAACTGCAGGGACAGACTGCTAGATTACTACAAAGAATATGTGTGGTGTGCGGGCACACAAACACACAAATGTATAGATTTCATGTATCGTTACAGCAAGGTGGAAACTACCAAAATCAAGAACTGCTAAAAAGGAATTAGTTAAAATATGGAGGTCTACTCTTGACTGATTTATCTGCTTTTCACTGCTTCCACGTTATACTTCTCTGTCCCCAAAACGTTAGCATAGCTTCACCTAAAGAGAGCCAACACAGATTACAGGCATTCAGAAGCACCATTTGCCCAGTTACCTGCTGTGGCCGCAAGAAGTTGACGTTGATATTGGGATACCGGGTGGCAGGATCAATGCTGTAATGGCTGAAGTTTTTACTCACATTCTCAGGGGTGGTCTGAGGCAGTAGCCTATAAATGCTTTCCCTTGGGAAAATAAAATTAGAAAGAAGTTTTGGGCTTTGTTTTGGTTGGTTTGGTTTAGTTCTTGTTGGTTTTGTGGTGGTTTGGTGGCTGTGTGTTTGGTTTTGCTTGTTTACTTTAAGAGATGCATCACTGTTAATATCACTGTTCTCAAGAGATAAACATGAAGATCAGAAATCAAACAACTTCAGACACTGAATAGCCAAGATTAGGTATATTAAAATCTGCAATTTAATACAACTCCAGGAATCAAAAAGGAGGGAAGAAAACAATGCCCTAAGCATAACTGAAAGGGTTCCCCAGTCTCATGAAGACACAGACACTGGAGAAACTCAGAGTGCCACCAAGAGGACTAGAACAATTGCCCTGTGAGGAGAGGCCAGGGAAATTGGGCTTGTTCAGCATGCAGAAGAGAAGGCTGAGGGAAGGTCTTACTGCTATCTGCAGTGTCTAATAGGAAGGCAAGGAAAATCTGGTTCCAGCTGCAACATTATTAATCTCTCCTTTTTAACATTCAAACAAATAACATTTTAAATATCCATTGTGCCATTTATATGATTTTTAAAATTATACTATGGCTCCTGACGGTCAGAAGCTGCAGTTGCTTAAATTTAAAATAGGTTCGACTAGCTGTTGCTTTATGTACTCCATCTTTAAATTACCTGAGTTCTGATCTCTAAGAGACCACTGTGAGTCACCAAAACAACACTCAACCGAAGGTGATAAACACATCAAGAACTCAATCCTCCAAAGTAACACAAGATGTTGCTTGACTTATATGAAACAAGGTGACTTACTTTAGGAGAACGTGAAATAAAATCAGGTCATAGCTTCCTTCAAAGAAAATAATTTTAAAATATTTAAAAGATAATAGAGGATGGCAAAAATTTGTGTCTCTGGTACTTTAAAGGCACCTACAACTTCATCTGGTTTGCTATTGCAAGGCTGGTGACAGTAAGTCAAGCTCACTTTCTCCATGTAATACCAATAAGCACTGTAAAAAGACTCTTCATCTAATCTCCTTTTAAAACTAGGACCAAGAATAGCTGCAACACATATACTTCAGTTTATCAGTTTATCCTTAGGAGCTGTTTTCTTCAACTGCATTATACCCACAAGCAACCTTTAAAACCACTGACAATCTCTATCGTCCATTCTGTCTATGTATTTGTTCTAGAAGAAAATGGAATGAATGATGAGACACTGGGAGACCAGATTAAAAATGAAAGCATGTTCATTTTCTCTATTACCTCTCTGCAAGAACTTCCAAAGGACTGGCTCCAAGTGACCAACTTCGTACCATCCAAGCAGAGTCCATTGCAGCCAAAAATCCCCTGGCTATTCCAGTTCCCATTGGCCAAAATGGCTAATATAGTTTACAAAAAATGTAGAGAAAGAAAGAGCATAAGTTAGGGAAAATTTTAAACAAATATCAAGAATATACTCAGATGGTAATCTGCTGGGAATTTACAGCTCAGTAATTAGCTTAAAGCTTTACTTTTACCGAGCTAGAGGAAAACAAGATGTATGGTGAATTGCCCATGAGCTCCCCCCAAAGCCAATGTTCCTCTATTTCCAACAACAACTCATAGCCTGGAGTGCCTTAACAGCTTCTCTTTAAGATTGTACTTTTTAACCAACTACATAATGCTCATTATTAACAGGCCTACAATAGGTTCTTTAGAGAATCTAATTCTTCCAGCAACAAGCAGAAGGAACAGAGATAACTTTAGAAAAACCTCCACACACATTTTCTTAAGATCATTACCATCCTACATACTGTTTTCCCAACATGCCTCCCTTTCCTCCAACCCTCCCACTTTATGATATAATAAACAGCAGCTTTCCTTATACTAACTCTTATAGGCAGTGCATATTTCAGTGATGGGTGCAGTGGCCTGTGCTTAAGCTTCAACTCAGTGTACACATGACAAATGTAAAACACAAACCTCTAAGAGACTGTCCCCAACTAGTGCCACAAGCAGCTGGTGGCCGTTCTGCTCCCGCACCAGGGCTGCGTTCTCTGACGCATACATGCACGTGAAGTCAAACATGGCCACATCTGGCTGACCATAGTGATTGATGGCAAAGTCCAATGATGGCAGCTGCTGGTTAGTGGAAAAGTCAGCTGCCTCTCTGGCATAGTTTAGCAGAGCCTCCTGGTCCACATTCTCCCGTGAGAGTAATAACTCCGTGTCAGCATAATCCTGCCAAAAAGAGAAAAGTAAAAGTGAAACAGCCCAATCCACAAGTTCATTCCAAGACTGGCATACACAAATAGTTGACATTAAAATTCTCACCAATCCACCGATACTGGCTTAACCCTCTAATTTCTTTCATTCCCATCTATGTTTATGCTTCCAAGAGAAAATGAGTAAATCTTTTTATTGCAAGCAGTAATTAGCCCTGCTAGCATTTCTGCCTCTGAAAGGGCTAGGAAACCTCTGAGCATTTCTCTCAACAAGCTTCGGACAAAAGGCACAAGACACCAGGCCTTATTTATTCATTTGTGGTCAAACCACTTTTACATCAGCTTCTGTCAGAATAAGACATAGGAAAATTTGCAATACAATTCCTTCACTCCCTGCTTTTTCATTCCCATAAAATGAGGGAAGCCCAACTAAGCTATCAAATATTCTTTAAGCATATTTTATCCTAACATGAATGAAACTCTCAAATCTACAAAGGGATAGAAATTTGGAGAAGATAGATCTTGTAACACTTTTCTGATGTTTCAAAATATTTCAGAAGGGCATTAACCATATATATTGGTGTTCTGAAATATACCTGTATGAAAACATTACATGGTGGAAAAAGAGTATGCTTCCCTTCTTTCAGCATGCTGAAAGCAAATTATCTGAAAAATCTGAATTTATAGAGAATACAGGAAAAGTGAATACCCACATGCCGTATTACTCCTTTCTCCAGCAAGCTCTGTTTTTTGGCAGTCATGACAAAGTAGTGTGTATCATCTTTGTAGTAGACAATGTTCTCCAAGTCAATACCTTGTGACAGAACACAACATGGCAGTGAGGGAACAAGTGACACATTATGGGCAACATAAGCTCTTTCAGAAGAAAGTAAATTGAAAGTCTGTGGTTAGAAAGCCTTAGAGAGAGAACACCAAGCAGCTCTCTCCCATGCATTTGATAACTTTAAAATCTGAATCTTCAACAAAACCACAAACAGCACATTTCACCTGCATATAGGTACCTCTTTTTAAAAATATACTTTATTACCACTCTAAGGTTTGCATTCAGATGTGAAGTGCAGGGAACTGAACTCAGGATTCAGACTTAGGGCTCAGATTTCCTGAAAACCTTCAGGGGAAAAAAAAATTCTCCTTGTGAACAAATATAACACACATCTGAATGCTACAAGTCTGCTCTGTACAGCTGTATTGAATAGCTGTAAAAATGAGGAAGTCAGATTTCAGAGGCAGCAATGACCAACCAACTAAATAACTGACTCCTTGCACAAGATGTTCATTTACTGATCAAACATGATACCAGAGTTACAAAGCTGTAATAATGAAGACAAATAGTTTGCACAGGAAAACTGGCAATTGCTGGCAAACCTGTGGCTTCTCGTAGATCCTGGAAGAACTTCTGATTGAATATGAAGGCCACACCACTGATCTCTTCTACTTTGGCTTCAGCTGTGGTGTTGCGATTGATGAAGTTTGCTGTGATAGCAATTGCCAGTTTACCACGGAACTCTTTTCGTCGAAACCCTACAGGAAGGGTAAAATAACACTGAAAAATAAAGCAAACCTTCAAAGAAGGCTCAGCATGCCATAGACAGGTTTCAATTGGTATGTTAAAGGCCATTTTTGTTCTAACTAATTTAAGAATAAGTTCCACTTGAAAGCAAACTATCGACACACCATTACCTTCTAAGGTGTTCCTCCTGCCATCCCCTCCAATGATTACTTCAAACTCGTACTCAGATACTGGATGGGTTTTTGGGTGGACCAATGCACGCCAACCTATTCCTGTTGACAAACTCCAAGTTAATGACAACATAAACAGCGCTTATGATAGAAGAAATACATAACCCCACTTCTCACTGTCCATAACCCCTCCCACACATGGTCAGTAAAAATACACAGCAGGACAACATACTGTTGACAGGGCTGTTGCTGACTGGCACAGCCACTCTGTGTGAATCGGAGGCAGAAACGGCTCCGGTAAAACCCTCTGAATATTACCTTTAAGGTTCACTATAACCTTTACAGCTTCTCTACTATCTATTCAATTAATAGGATGCAAAAAACCCAAGTGAATCACCATCTCCCATGGTGATCAGAGAACAGGTTTCACAAAGACACAAAATACGTAAAAAGGATCATTCAATGATATAAATATCCTTAGTGAATGCAAGAAAAGAAGTTGTACTAAAAAGGTATCTTCTAATTGTAATATGCTTAAATATTTTAGAAGCAATTATGATTTGCTGTGTCTTGGTCTATTTCAGTGTTGTACTTCAGGTGATGTTGTTTCACATAGTAACTAACTTGGATTTATCACTAGGAAGATAAAAATCCCCATAAATCAACCATATTCATAATTACTTTTACTACTGGAGCATGAGGAAAGGACTTAAGAGTCATAAGCAGGTTTAAGGACTAGGAGTTTGTGTATCCTACCATAACTTCCCCTTTCTCTGTTGTTTCAATGCTACTCACTTTCATTCTCCTGATCCTCTGGAGGGTAAACAAGCCCTTGAAATTCCACATTAACATGGATCTCTATTCCCAAGATCAAGGCAACCTTCAAAAGGATAAGCTGGAGCTGACGGATACCTGAAAAAAAAAAAAAAAAAAAAAGCAGATGACAAAGAAATAAAAGAACACAAGTACCCATGCATCTCTGACATTGCTGACAAACTGATTCATAGGCCAGTTGATACTTTCTTTTTCCCTACTGTGGACCCATCACTTTATCCAGGCAGCACTGGTGTGTATTATCATGGCACGCTGAGAAACTCCTACGTAGTTGAAAACCCCAGCCCTTTCCAAAGAATAAAAAGGAAATATTTTTTTAACGTTTCAGTCCCCAAATCAACAACAAAGGAAACAGCCAGAACAAAAACATCTGCAGGAGAGGTAGGGAAGAGAACACAGGAAGGACTGCACTTTTGTCATGGGTGGCAGCTAGCTATTGCATCAGCCTAGCTGTAACACTGAACTCCACCTTCATCCTAACACCTTGGTCAGTGAGGGCATAGGTAAGTTGCTCACCACCTCTTTCCTCTTCAGTTAATATAGGTAGCGAGTATGAAAATGACAGTGTGCAATCTGAAGGTAGACACCTTACTGTCATTCTTCAGATACTGAAGTTAAAAAATGTTCCATCTAAACAGTAAATTTCATCTCTGCTGCCATAGACAACGTGCATAAAATACTAGAAGAATAAGAACAACAAGAAGTTGGAAGGAAAAAAGCAATCTGCAAGATTGTTCCAAAGATCTTCCTGATTTACCATTCATTAAAAAGCAAACAAACAACAAAGCCACAGCTTTTGCTTTACACAAGAAGCCACATCTTATCTATGATGTTTATGCCACATTATAGTTACCACTTATGCCCAGTGGAGAACAGACTGATGGGCAAAACCTGGCTGTGCCATGTTGAGTAACTTTTTCAAAAACAGAAAAACCGAAAAATAATTCCTTCTTCACCAAAGCATTCAGCTTTCAAAGGAGACTGATTTCTCAGAATTTGTGAATTATCAAAATTAATCTCAGTTTTAATATGTAAATCTCTATGTAATCACAGCTTATTCACAGGCTAGCAGTGCTCTTGAAAAGATCTTCATCACTCTTCCAAAAATTAACAAAGCCAACATTTTTCCTCCTTTTTCCAGATCAACATTCACAAGAATGTCCAAAAGTATTCAGTGATTTTTCTTTTTTACAAGTCACTTAGAATGCTCAAGAGAAACAGAATAATGTCACAGCTGCAGCAATAGAACTGCAAAAATAGGATGATTATCCATAAAGAAAACTTTGAACCTTAACTGTACTTTTCAGTGTAGGAAAAGATTATGCTTTAGAGGGGCGTAAAGACCACAGCTATACATTGTGTGTGCGATGACCTCATGACACAATGTATTTCTCGCACATCTAGGCCTGCCCCAAGACGCCCGATGCCAAGATAATGCTGATTTATCCCCACAAGGATCCGAGGGCAGTGGCTGGCTCAAGGAGCTGCCCCCAGGCCCTGACCCATCCTCCCCCCTGAAGCACACGTGCCCCGGCTGTACTTACTGATGTGGTCTATGGATCCCGCACAGAATTTGCCATAAAACTTTTTGGCGCCCAGACCCCTCAAGTCATGTATGGTGAAGGGCCACAAATGCAGCACATTGTTGCGGGAGAAGGCATCCCTCTTCTCTATGACCACCACCTTGGCTCCCAGGAACGACAGGTCGATGGCTGTACGAAGGCCACAGGGTCCAGCCCCAATGATCAGACACTGCAAAACAACCAGCACAGAGCAACTTTACAGTCCTAGGAGGACAAAGGTATTTTCACCACAGCTTCCAAGCATCCCACGGCTCTTCAGAGTAAGTGCTCTTTTTCTGCAAAGACAGAATCTGAAATTTCAGATGGGTCTTTCTAGGGTTACCTCCCACATCCCGTGACAGATAGATTAAAGCAGTAATTGTAACCTGAAAATTAAGTGTACCACAGAGGAGTTAAAAGTCTGGATAAGCAGGCAAGTAAACTGTCTGTTTGCAACTTTTGTTTTAAGAGGTGTTGCCGAGGTGTCCTCTCCAACCTGTGTAAGCACCTGGAGAACAGCAATATGTCTGAAGGCTTTTCCCTCCCCCATTCTATCCTTTGAATGTTTTCAAGGAAAATAAAAGAAAAAAAAAAAAGAAATTAAAGGAAAGGAAAAGGAAGAAAAGAAAGTTTAAAAATATATTAAAAAAAAGGGGGTGATGACAAGTTTTTCTCTCCTCTTCCAAAGCCTGAGCTGGCTTTTCTTGAGAAAATCTTCAATAACACTAAAAATTGCTCAACAGTGAGTAGCACAGCAATGGCTACAGCAGATAAGTGCATGAGATGATAACATTTTTATAAATATGATTATTTGGAATAGCACACCAGCAGTCAAGTTACAGCACTCTAACCTATGCCTGTGTTGGTGCTTCAACTATAGCAGCAAAGGAAACTTCAGGAAAGTAAACATACATAAATACAAAAACGTGTAACTAGACAACTTTTGTCAAAATGTTTTCTCCAACCTAACCTTTGTCATATCAAAGGTCTTCCAGCTTCTCATATCTTTTTCCACTCTACTCACAAACGTTATCAGAGGCTAATAAACAACTTGAGAATGTAAAATACTTGCATATCTAGCGCAGAAAGCACTTTCTGAGAAATGAACGATACAGCAAGATCATTTCTTTTGAGATTAAGAAGCCAAGATAGCCAGGTGACACTTCTTACCCGAGTTCTACAAAGACAGCCGCCACGGGGACGTGCATTCAGGGGGATACAGTCACAGACCAAGCCATCGTGTCATTTTTGTACTTTGATTTCTCTTGAGTACAAACCAGACCCACAGAATAAAGACCTTGCTACACTGGAGGCTACTGATGCCATGTGAGTATTTTCCAGATCCTTACACTCTCTTATGGATGGATAACAAAGACCTTTGAGAAATTCTTAAGAGTATGCTAAAACTCAACCAACCTTCTGACAAACAGCCTATCCCAAGGCAAAGCTCTTTGTTCATTCATCATCCCCACATGCCAATTTTTAGAGGTCGTCACATTTTCACCAGTTATTCACTGGGACATAAATACTGCAAATAATGTAAAACTGTGCATATAAAGCCTGAATGATGAATAAACCAGTACAAGTTACAGCAGTGACAGCATAATAACTGATATGCAAATGCAAAGTAAGACTACTGTATCAGAAATCATACAAATCTGAGGACAGAGACTCAAGTCTAGAGGAAAAAGGAAGGGAAGAATAATGGCACTACTATAGTAGCTTCAGGAATCTGAAGACATATAGGATAAAAGGCAAGCCCAGCCACTGACCTATCAAATTCCTAAACAGACTTTTCCATCAAACAGGTGTCCAACTTGTCATTTATTAAGAGATAATAATTAGGGTCCAATATACTCTTCCACTTTAATATTGTTTCCTTTGTAGGTAAGTATAACTCTCAAATGCCACTTAGTCTGTCTTTTTTTAAACTTTTAAGAAAGTTAGCTGAGTCTGTATTTATTCGGGTAGTAATTTTGCTCATCTGACAACTATGATCTTCAAAGAGCCCAGATTCAATAAGCAACCAGATCACACTGAGATGGGAGACTTTGATTCTTTGATTACTTTCCACATACCAAATAGTTACGATGGAGTACACAACGGCAAAGAAATTGTTCTAAATTCAGACTATTCAAACTCAGGTCTTAGTAATCGAATTATAAATTAATTGCCTGTGATTTTGTCACAGAAATGTAGATTTTTTTTTCCCTGCTACAACCTTTCCCCGACCCCAAAGAAGGCTGTAGGTAACATCTATGTTATGCTTAAAACTTTGGATGTTCTGGGTGTGAAATAGATGATATTCAGTGAAGTAATTCATGGTCAAATTTGACTTTTTTTACCTTCATGAAAATATTAAATTATGTTGTTACAAAACACACTGAGTTTTAAGACCAACTAAAAGCAGAAGATTCTGCTCTTTCACACCTCTAATGCCTCTTCCAGTTTCAGGTGTCTCACAGAAACCTACCTTCTCATACTCTCACAGGCAGCAGGGACTACATGAGATGCCAAGTACAGCCAACAGAGGCAGCTACTGCTGTTCCTTGCTCCCTTTCCCCTCAATGACTCCGCGCAAAGGCCGCAGCTCCATGCACTAAAGCTGTCTCACCCCTCAGAAACACTTCTTGCTCAAGATCTTTCAGACAGATTATAGAAGTTTTCAGTAACAACACCATGGTAATGGAACATTAAATGCAAACTGAAATCCTGTATTCTCTGTATAACCAACAGAGAGAGAGCCCTGTTTGGAACTATTTACATTTCAACCACCCATCATGTCCAAGTCTTGCTTTCACAAACACTATGTGAATTCTGGTTAATCTGGACACTGGCCATGTGATGCACTAACCACTCAACTCCATCCCCGACCAACTTTTAAACAGGCAAGTAAGAGCTGCAGGGGATGAGAACTTCAAAACTGGTATACGTTCAAGTGTATAGAAGCTGAGCTTCTTAAAGGAAATTACTGACTTCTCACAGCATGTGTAAAACCCTAATCTTTCTTTTAAATTCTGTCATCTCCACATGCCCACCTAAATTTCTGTATTTTTTAATCAAAGGTTTGCAAATTACATTAAACATTAGGAATATAAAACTAAGTGAGATAGGAAACATCAAATCAGACATGATTCAGTTCTCAGAAGGCAACTACTTTGACTAGTTAGGAGTATATCTTAGGAATTACATATAAACATTTAATGTCAGACACTATTAGGATAGAAAACAAATAATTAAGAAGAACAGATATGAAAAACAGAAAAAGAATACATACATTTATAAATTCCTTACATTAAACACCTTAAGGTTTATATGTAAATGTCACATCCTTTCACAGGTACATATTCTTTTAGAAAAAAGAAATGAACTAAATTTCACTCTCAGTTACCTATTTCACTACTCCAAATAGTGTGAAACCCAAAGCCTGTATTGTTTCTGAGCTAGGGCAGAGGGGGGGGTGCCACTTTTAATTTATTCACCACCTACCCCTTTTACTTGTGTTTCTATACAGCATACTACCAACAGCTTTGGAGAAAGACTGGCAAATTACTCTCTGGCTCATCTCTCCCTTCCTCTTTTCCTTTACTCTCTCTCCTCCTTGTCACCCATATAGGAAAGCAGCCATAGAAGAATTCCTCTAGCAGAGACCAGTTCAGCACAATCACTGACGTCCTCAGCAATCATTCCCCCCAACACCCCTCCAGTGCTTCACACCAACACCAGTGAGTTCTGAGGTTTCTCTCTCATCATTAGATGACGGAGAGTCACACATGACCCTCGGAGTCCCTTTGTTTATCTCACCACAATCTCATCTCCAAGATCACACCATGCAACTTCAACACTCTCTTGATCCCGTTTCTCTAATCCCATCCTCCACTGTCTCTGTCTTGGCTTTGGTGCGCAAAACAGGTTAAGCTTTTGGACTACACAAGATCTCTAGCAAACTCTTTAATCAAACATGACTCCCAGTATGCCTCACCCCTTCTACCCACTCTTCAATTGCACTTGAAGAGAAGTTTTACAGATAGCTGGCTACATGTATTCAAAGCATGTCTTTTTCCTATTTCTTTTAAGACTCAGTACTCCTCTATATCTCCAGCTGTTCTTTCAGAGCACTCCCTGAAGGACTTCCTTCAATTCTCCCACTCCTCTCATGACCAACTTCCCACAAGTCTTTGCCCATCATCTCTTTATCATCTCCCTCTACAATCTGCTTTTGCATCACCTCGTTCACAGGCACTGGTTCAATCAGCTCAGCAGTGTTGTAGATTCACAGAACTTTTACAACTCAGAGTTGACTACTTTTTGTCCAAGCTAAAAAACTCTACACCTTCCTAACGTCTCCTCTCTGCCTAGCTTTCAGTTCAAGCCCAACATGATAATACAGAGCTCTAACATCCTCCTAAACTGACCTCACCACTCCCCTTCTAGAAAAGTGTCACAATCAATTTTCTGAATGTTTTTCATAGCCAGATGTCAATCTCCACTCATACCTATTTTTTTGTACATCTTCATAATCAAGCACTACCCAAGTCATACTCTTGTTCTTCCATTAAACATGTTGCACCTCTACATCAAAGCAACCTCTTATTCAGTGTCAATACAGTCTTGCCCATTAAGATATATTCAGAGCCCAGGTGAAAATCACTCACTTAGTCTATGACTTCAAACAAGGCAAAATACCTGTACATTCTTTCACAGCTTCCTCAGTCTCTTTCTCATTAAAACATAAGCTACTTGTCTTCAATTCACAGTCTTTAACACCCTATTTCAACTTTTTCATTACACATCCTGCTTCACTCAAAATAAGAGCAATTCCTGAATCCAATGAACACAAAGTGCAGTCATTCTCAGAAAAACAATTTTGATTTTTTTTCCACGATGTCCATAATGCTTGGAAGGTTTATTCCTAAATATACACAAATATCACTGCATTTATCTCCTGTAAGTCCTTCATTTCTTATGCTGCCTGAAAACATAACCCTTAACAGTGATTGGACTCTAGGCGTGTTGAAGCTATTGCCCACCATGATTACCAATAGTGCTCAGTTGTTTTTTGGGTTTTTTTTGGTTGTTTGGTTTTTTTGTGTGTGTGTGTGTGTGTTTTTGTTTGTTTGTTTGTTTGTTTGTTTGTTTTTGGGTTTGTTTTGTTTTGTTTTATTTATTTATCGTTTTCCAAGATAATCTCTATGCATTCATCATCTGATGTACCAATGATGTACCAATTGTAAACTTTTGGAGGAAAATGTTACCTTTACAAGACCTAGGAGAAGTGCACCTTGGCCCGCTATTTTTCCAAGTGTTATTGTAGTAATTAATTATAAATGCCACCATCCATAGGGAAATGGCCACTGGAAAGTGAAACAGAATAAACAATCAAGAAACTAACATAACTTTCTAATACCTGGTTGGGAACTAAACTTCAGTCCACAGATCTGAAATGACTGACATATCCTAAAGAGGATATATTTCCCCCATAGGTCTCTACTGAGGAATTAGTCATTAATTCCTCCTATTAAGACATTTCCTTCTCCTAAAAGGTGACTATTCAAGAGAAGAAGCAGCATCTATTGTCCTCAGTGAAGGAGGGTAGAATCACGTTCCAATTTTATCATATTCCACACTATCTTCCTTTTTTTAAAAAAAATGAGGAGTGTATAATTATTTGCAAAAATAACTTACTGTATTCACATTTGGGTGAATGATATGAAGAAATGCTTTCAGTAAAGACAAAACAAATAAGCTCATACCATACAGTCCAACAAGGGTGCAGCTCACAATAATTTAGGTTATAAAAAAATGGGGGGGGTGTAAAAGCAGGAATTCCTGCAGTAAATACCAGACATACCAACCTTTTAAAAGGAAATGGTATGAATTTACACAGCATTTTTTTTCTTCTCTGAACCTGGAATACAAGTGATTACTTTCCAAATAATGGTAAATAGAATATTTTGCAAAATTGGCAAGGAATTTCACTTTTCTTGAGAGAATAATGAGAATTTTCAGATTAAAATTGGAAAATTCCAAATATACATATTTCATATCTAGATTCCAACATCAAATTTCATGTCCCTGCTATTGTCCAGTAAAAACTGTAAAAAAAAAAAAAAAAGCCTAATTTTAAAGGTTTACCAATTAAGATTTTCTGAGCTGTCTGTAATACAGATGCCACAAAAATGTAAAGCATAGAAGCTTGTGGGCTACTTCTCCTGAGTAAGTTACAAATATTCTGGCCATTCTCCAAGGATTTCCATTCAGGTGGACAGTCAAATTTGGTAGCAGCAAACACAATTTCTGGTTGCAAGCCAAATGTTAAGAAACTCTTACCATTATAAATGGTATGTGTGAGAACATTCCTGAATCCTCCCTGGACTTACACTGACACCAGGCAAACATCTTTCTACATCCAGAAGGTTTTATTGTGTGTTCCAGAGACAAAGTGAGTAATAGTTGTCTTGATCACCATAAATAAACCTCTTACCTTGGTGTTGGCGCATGCTTTCCCCTTCTTATAGTCCTTATGACTGCCTCGTTTATCCAATTTGGCCCACAAGGCTTTGGCTTTCCAGTAATTGAGCTTGGACTTCAGTTTGTGATAAAAAGAACGATAGTCCTTGGGCTTTAGTTCTAGGTAGTCACAGAGCTCTTGAAAAGCCTTAAGAGTCCCCTTGCAGGTTGAAGCCTGGACAAATCTGTCGAAGAGAACATGGGCCTGGTTCACCTTCTCATTCTTACTTTCCTCCATGCTTCAAACTTCACAGCTGCTCTGGGGGCAGCTGTTCTCTTCCAGTCTGCCAGATTTCCCAACGTTGCTCTGCCAAGCCACTTTCACCTCTGGCTTACAAACATTATAAACCTATAAAAGAAAATAAGAAAATGTAATTGAGTTGGATCTTTTTTCTTTCCTTTCCAAATTTTTGTCTAAGCCTCCTTTCTGAGAGGCAAGATTCTCAGTAACTAACAATGCACCAGTCTTAAGTCAATAGATCAACGTCCTGAGGATTCCTGCCCAGGCTGACTGGAGCTCACCGAGCCTCACTACAGACGGTGGGACATCTCGCCTCCCTCAAACCACAAAATACTTTAACCTGAGCCACGCCCTTGAAAGTTTTATCAAAACTCATTTCACATGAACAGCAGAGAAATTACAAGCAAACTGGCAGATACCATGTGATGTTTGGAAGTAGGCAGAGGTTTTAAAACAAAAGATACACTCTTACTCATATAGCGGCCACTGATAATCAGATCAGTGTGGGAACCCACAGCAATGGCTACATGCTGGTCTTAAAAACATTACTACCACAAAGCATTTTAGAAGTTTGTATTCCACCAATGAGTTTTCCTTCTTCCATTCTAAAAGGGCATGTGTTTTTGCTCATGATAAACAGAGAAGAGGAAAGAGGACAAAACACCGCACTCTGTCTCTGCCAGAGTCCTTGCAAACTGCTTTTGTACAGTGGTGTAACAAACCCAGTGATGGCTGAAGCAACCCTAGGAAGAAGTTAAACCTACTAATGGTAATCAAATGCTTAAAAAAAGATATCAAAACTGAAAAGAAAAAAAAAGAGCAAACCCAAACCACAACAAACCCAACCCGTCCGTGTTGCATCAAGCAATAGAAACATTTCCCTCACCTACAGTCTACGCCTGTACTCCCATCAGTAAGCAAGCAGCCTGAAAGGTGTCTGATGCATGATCCTCCTGAGAGTCTCTGTATTTCCTGTATTCTGTGGGTCACAACTTCTTTTGATATGCAGGTCCCTATAAAATTTTAGGTGGTAGGTGGGGTCCTCAGCAGATTAAACATGCTAACAAGAGGTCTGCTACTCTTAGTTGCTTTTCTGGGATCCCTCAGAAGCAGCCCACAGACCTACAGAATTAATTGTTTGGATCACAAACAGCAGATTTTGTTTAAAGAAGATTGAAGCAGATTTTGGGTTTATTGGTTTCATATTCTTTCCCTCACCCTCTTTAATATATAATAAATACCTTTCTTCCTTTCATACATAATACTAAGTACATACATATAATAGATTGGTCTGCTCTCCAAGAAAGAGTAGTTCTGTTTATCTTCAGACAGGAGGGCAGCATGGGAACATATGCAGGAACTATGGACGTAAAAGCATTTCTGAGGTGCTTTTTGTCCTTTGTGTTTTTGCAAAGGGTATTAAGGTAAAAAAGGAAATATGTGGACTTGGATAAAACCTTTTAGATTCTCACCAGCTCTTTTCCTGCTCCCAGCTGATTGGAAGCCAAGTCAAACATTACAGCTCATGTCTCTTCCCCTTCCATATGACAGCCCAGCAGCAGTTTATTTGGGCACTCCTGCATTTCACCCTAACATGGTATTTATTGTTTATGTTTAGGAATGACAAAGGAAACCTTGAAACCTATACATACAGCCACAAACTTATTAAAAATAAAAATAAAATTTCCTGCAGAAGCCACCGTACAATAATGGGTTATACTGGAGAATGTGATTCTGCTTTTATTAGGCCAAATGCCTTAGAGGACTCAGTACACATGATGCTGTTTTTCTAACTGGCTGATAGCGATGCCATGTCCGTATCAGTGCTGCTCCCTAAGCAGGATGGAACTAACTGCTTTCCTTATTTTTAACCTTAACTTCACTCTTGGGAAACTGGAAACGCTCCAGGCTTGCACCTCAGGGTAACCACTGCACTACTGCAGAGGACTAACACACTGAGCTTTAAGCCCATGTCTCCTCTTCTATTCTCAAGAAGAACATTATAAAAAGCTCCAACAAATCAACTCTTATGCTGAAGGAATATCTTTAGTGTGTCTGTGTAATACAGCCACAATAAAATACCTACAGTCTAAAGTCATATGCCTCATTAATCAGCACAACCTTGCAAGTTGAATATTATTTTGTGTTACGTCTCCCCCACATCTTGCACCTCACTCTACAACCCAAACACCCACTTTACACCAGTACTTCATGTGACTGACACTTCCCAAGAAAAAGCAATTAGAAGCTGTAATGAGCTAAATTAAGCGGAGTGGCCATTTAAGTCTGTTAGCCCACAGTCCCTTTCTGATATATCCAGCTGCAAGGACACCATAGGTCTCATTTCTTACTCTTGCTGCTGTTGTACTTTTCCACCAAAAGACTGCAGCGGCACTGGTCCTGCACAGCCCAGAGGGATCCCAAAGTTAAAATCCAACCTACTTTCATTCTAGGAACTTAATGCTTTGTGTTCAAGGCTTGCCAAGCCAGGAGACAAACCTGCAAAAGCAGGTCATTTTGTGCAGCACAGCCCAGCAGCACCTTCGTGTAGCAGTGCTGCCAACATCCCGTTCCATATCTTCATATTGTTCAATATCTTCATCAACGAC
>NW_008623864.1:0-1757 GCF_000691845.1 Merops nubicus
GTGGCTACTTTGCTGCAGAGGTGGCTAATTTGCTGCAAGGACGTGGCTACTTGGCTGAGGAGGTGGCTGCTGCAGGGGTTTGCTGGGAGAGGACTCCGATGATGGGACTCGTGGGGGAGGAAACTGGTTTGTGGTGGGTTTACTGGTTTATGATGGGTTTGATGGGATGGTTTACTGGTTTATGATGGGTTTGCTGGGGTGGTTTACTGGTTTATGATGGGTTTGCTGGGGTGGTTTACTGGTTTATGATGGGTTTGCTGGGGTGGTTTACTGGTTTATGATGGGTTTGCTGGGGTGGTTTACTGGTTTATGATGGGTTTGCTGGGGTGGTTTACTGGTTTATGATGGGTTTGCTGGGGTGGTTTACTGGTTTATGATGGGTTTAATGGTTTAGAGGTGAGGATGCTGCCAGAGCTCATGGAACACCAGGAGGAAGAAGAGCAGGAGAGAAATCCAAGCCAAGCAATCCCTTGGGGGTGTCCACCCCCGCCCAGCCTCTCTGCGAGTCTCAATCAACCCCTAACTCCAGATAAACCCCCCAAAAAAAGGTTCCTCGAGGACGAAACCGTGTGACAGGTTTCGCTCTGAGTGGCTCCTGAGCAGCAGAAGGTCACGATCCTCAAAACCACCCACAAGCAGCTCCAGCCTCTTTCGTGGTGTCCTCAGAAGACGTGTCACCTCCTCCCCCACCCTCACCCAGGGCAGATAAATCCCGTCCAGCTTCAGCACCTGAAGATCTTTGGACCTGGAGCAGCTTTTCCACAGCCCACAGGTTGATGGTCGTTGGGGTTGAGTGGTTTAATGGTTGGGTTTGATGGTCTGGAAGGTCTCTTCCAACCCAAACTGCTCCATGGTTCTCTGGTTTAGAGATTTTTGGGTTGAAAAGGAAGAGGGACAACGTTGGTGTTCCTCAAGGATGGGTGGAGAGGACGAGAGGAGGGTGTCAACCCTCCCTGGGGTTATCAACCCCAGCTTGGGGTGGGGCCCTGTTGATGCCACCCAAGGTGAGGAGCTTTGTAGGAAAACCCAGATTTTGGCTGCACAAAAATAGGGGGGGGGATGGTTTGAAACTGAAAGAGGGAGATTTAGACCAGAGAGAAGGAAGAAATGTTGGATGCTGAGGGTGGTGAGAGCTTGGCCCAGGTTGCCCAGAGAGGTGGGTGAAGCCCCATCCCTGGAACCATCCCAGGGGAGGTTGGATGAAGCTCTGAGCAACCTCCTCTGGTGGAAAACGTCCCTGCTCCCTGCAGGGGGTTGGACTCAGTGGCCTTCAAAGGCTTTTTTCCCACCCAAACCCTCCTGTGATGCTACAGACGGGGCCTTGAGCAGCTTGATGGGGTTGAAGCTGTCCCTGCAGGTGGAGGAGGTGACCTCTAAAGGTCCCTTCCAACCCAAAACCATCCCGTGGGTCTCTGCTTCTAGGAAAAAAGCGAGAGCTCGTGGGGTGAAGCACCAAGACCCAGCACCTCTGGTGGGTGTGGAGCTGTGGAGATGTGCTGCTGAGGGACAGGGTCCAGCAGCACCCACGGCAGAGTGGAGTGGAGGGTTGGGCTGGAGGATCTTCAAGGTCTTTTTTTATCCTCCAAGGAGAACGATTCCACGAGAAGGAAAGTGGTGGGAGGTTGACCCCGGGCTCAGCCCTGAACCACAGAAGAGAAGACATCCTGTGGAAAGGGGAACTGAGAGCAGCAGCAGGAGAATTTAGAGCTGCCCACGGGGAGGAGGACGCGGTGGGAGGAGTGGCCAACACCGAGGAG
>NW_008623865.1:0-1611 GCF_000691845.1 Merops nubicus
CCCATACACTCTCAACCAGGTCATCATAGTCCCTCTGCCTTCTTGGTGCTTTTGCCCAGAACTAGCTTCTCCTACTTCCTGGATGGTACAGCTTGAGATTTGCCAGTGAATTACACCCCACCTCTACACCCAACAAGTTTTCAAAAGGTACAGACCCTTTTCCACTCCACAGGAACTGATGCCAGGCACATGTGCCTGTGACTTGAGGTCCCACTCCAGCTGCTGGAGCTGAGCCCCTCACCTGCTTTGTTTTCACCAGTTCCTCACAGTTATTCATTTATGGACAAACACTGTTCCTGTCCCAGTGGCAGTTGGCCAAAACCCTCACCCGCTGTATCTAAGACTTGATAAGAAGATAGGACCAGCTTCAGTGATCAGGCACATGTGGTCAAAATGTGGTCAGACAACTATACTGACCAGCAATGTTTTATACACAACCAATGCCTTTTATACCAGCATCTGTCTATTCCCCCATTTTGTTCCTCTCCAATCCCCTTCTACTACATATTCCTTTGTAAATCTTGCATAGTCCCAAAGACTTCCCTCAAAAATCTCAAAACCTCACATTCCTCTGTTGTTTCCCTGTTTTATCTGTTACAAAGTCCAAGTGGCCATCTCCAAAGCTGTGCTTGGGAGTTTCTTTCAATTATCCATCAATTAGTAACTACAGACTTTTGATCCTTGGCATTGTCCCTTTTATCCATTGTCTACCAGGTCTGTGTCTTTATGTGTTGGCTTATCACTTCCCCTTTTCTTTATTATCTCCTTTGCACTGAAAAGGTCCTTTATCAGATAACCATAATACGGCAGATGCTCTTACCATCCACATACATAACATTAAAATACCTACTGCACAGAACATTCTTTAAGCAGAATGACAGAAAGACAAGTGGTGTTTTTTGTTGGTGGCTTGTTTTTATATCACAGCAAGAGCCTAGTCCAGGACACAAAATTAATCAGTCTCATTCTTAAAGCTTCCTTTGCAGAAACCAAGTCCATAGTGCTAAAATGAAGAAATAAAACTGTATTCCCGTCTTTGGAAAACTATCATGAAAGGACAGACTGCAGCTGATGATGTAAAGGTGGCTATCATGACACTTGAAGCTGCTAGCTCCTCTGACCTCATGATGGAGCTGAAGCCACCAGCACCTCATTTGCGCTGAGCCAAATGGGCTGCATCAAACTGGTGTGAAACAGGAAGCTGATGACAGCATCTCAGGATCTGTATTTGTCACCTACTCATAGCTTGCAAACCATCTATGGGGTTTTGGGAGTATGGCTGCTAGCTGTCTCTCTGAGCAGATACAGGAATATATCTCTCCTGGAACAGGGAGTGAGTTTAGATCCTGTGAAAAAAAAAAAGCTGAGGATTTTCCTTAGCAACCCTTACAGCTATGGTTTGCCATGCAAGTAATTGCTGGTTTGGTCTGAAGGCACCATGTGAGTACCATATGGGATGTGCCTGCTGGAAGCAAGTATCTGTGTATCTTGGACTTTGGGACATGTTATTTTCAGGCCATAACAATGTATCTTGTTGTCCAGGGAAATAGTGGCAGGTGAACACATCCTGCCTTCTTCCTTCTAATTGTCTATAGAGCTGTGATGCAAAAG
>NW_008623865.1:1642-12153 GCF_000691845.1 Merops nubicus
GACAAACACTGTCGGTATAACGAGGTACTGAGAGAAAAAAACATGATAGTATCAATGCCTGGATGAAAGTTTTGGGATTCCAAATATCTGCCCAAGCCTTAGTACCTGGTCCCCAGGCAGGGCAAGTGAAAGATTCTCACAAGCTTAGGCAACTGTTTGTTCTGGTGCAATCAGGGGAAGGCTAGACCCACAAAGTAAAAGGAAGAAACATCTTTTTCAGACACAGCTTGATCGTGATCTGTCCACTGCTACCCCTCTTTGGAAACTTCGTAGACAATTACTGGTCCTAGGACATCGCTGTCACACTGTGGAGGAAAGGTTATTAGAGATCACAGATCGTGAGGGAGAAAATGGTCTGACTGGTACCTCACCAGTCTTGGTTTGGATGTTCTCTACATGCCAGAGTCAGGTGACTTTGGAATTATCTCCTTTGCAGCTCAGCCTCCTCCCATTCTCCATCATCCTAAAGAGCATTTTTGGAGCATGCACATCAATCCCTATGATCTCTTCACTCCCTGCTTGAAGTTCTGAGTACACTCTAAGTAGGCTCTACTTTCTTACATTCCTCCTACTTAATCATGCCATCCGTCCATTTCTGTTCAGTTATAGCTTTATTCTGCAGGGCAGTAATTCTCCTCTGTGGCAGGACCAGCGTATTTCTGGATTCTTGGACTGTGGTCATCATCCCAGACTGATACTGAAGAAAGAAGCTCTGCATGCTGCTACACAGACTGCATCTACACAGACTGTCTAGGATTTGCAGGTTAAATTGTTGTAAGACTTTTGCTATTAATTTTACCCAGTCCAGCACAGCATTACACATGTGGATAAGAAACTTGTTCATCTAAAATACATCTGAGTTTATACTGTTCCTTTAACCTGTTTTTCCAAGGTTCCTGAACGTTTATTTATTACTAAATCTAAACAGGGTACCAACAGAAGTGACCACTAATAGCATTCAGGCAAAGAGAAAAAACAAGCAAATCCATGATGTGTATCTTTTGTGGTAATGCCAGCCTGATCTCCAGGATATGTCAACTTGACCTGAGGTAAGAAGACCTGGTTTTCCTAGAAACTCTTTTATAGCCATGGATTACATGTGACTCAGAGATTTAGTCATTTACGAAGATGCTGGAATATGCACTATACCTCAGCTAACACTAGATGTTGCCCATGTGCTCTAGAAATTTATACCATGGAAAAGGGAGCAAATCTTGCTCAGGGCTTTAGAACATCTAACCTGAGTACAAGCTATAGGCTTGTAATTTCAACGTGGTAGTAATTAAAACATGGCAGCATAATACAGTAATAACACATTAGAGAAAATGCTTATATGAAAAATGTCACATACAAAATTTAAGTGCATGCACTTCCTCATAAACAGATGATGGCAAAATACTTTCTTAAGGCAAAACTTGTTTTCATAGTTGTCTCACTGTTTCATTAACAGTTATGGTGCTTATCACAATATGACAGAAACACAGTGACTATCATGGATTGTTTGCACCAAGAGAAAGAAGCAGCAGCCTGCTGGCTTGGAGCCCTGCCTGAGAAAGCCGAGTTTGGTCCTGTGCAGATTGACCCTAACACAGACCACCTGTAGGCGCTTCCTTCCATCTGGGCAAAGTCGATCAAAGGCCTGGAAGCTTATCAACTGTTTCTGTTTCTTGTCAATTCTTGATGAAGATTAAGGATCTTGGAATGAAACTAAGGACTGTTTACTGTTTCTTTAAAGTCACTTTTGATGACAGCATTATTAAAGTAGCAGCTAGAGCTCCTTCAAGATATATGGGTTCTCTTAAAGCACATGTAGATGAATGGCAGAAATTACTTTTCTCATTTTTCAATCACTGGTGAGTAATAAACTACCAAGGAAAGAAAAAAAAAAAATTAGAAAGATGTTTGTGCTCTTGTGTTCTTAGTTCATTGAATCAACTGGATTGGTGTGGTGGAAAAAGAGCAGGGTATTCTCTGTTATGGTTTTACAGCTAGGCCCTGCATCATAAGAAACTCATTCATCTGAGGAAAGGAAATCGTATTTAAAGGATGTAATTGGCTTTATGTGGAATACTGATGGGATTATGTATAGTTAAATTTTATCTGAAGAAGTTTCCTTAAGTGGCAAGCAGATGGCTCTGGAAACTTGCAGTATGTGCTAATTGTGGCACAGAAATATTGAACAGTTGTCGTTTCAGATGCTGGAACTGATAGGTAGGTTTGTCTGTTTATTTAGATAGAGTATGTAACTGTTTTAAGTATGCAGTGTCTTAATGATCAAAAAGTTTAAATCTGCGCTGTATGAAACACTTCATAATATGAAGTCTTATATACTTTGTGGTACAAATGCTTCTCCAATATACGATTCTTGGAAAGTAAGTGATCTGAATGCATGACATTTATAGAAGAGTGGTGAAGTGAAACATCCGGAAGTAGAAAAATATTCTGTTCTGCAAGGAAATTCCTCAAATGGGACAGAATACAAAGAATTTGAGTCTGGAATAATGAAACAATTTGGTGAATCTGAATTTTTCAACACCTTTTGCTGCAATTTGAAATAACAGTCACAGAATAAATACTTGAAAGGGTAATAATTTTTTTCCTACCTAACAAAATGTGGGAAAATGCAAACAATTATTTTTGAACTATTAACTTTCCTACCAGTATTAGTTATCTAGCTGACGGAAATCTTGCACAGAAATTATGCTTAATAATAGAAATAAAAAACAAAACAAAACAGTTTCTGTTTTCAGTTATCTTCTTTGTAGAACCTGGGAAATAATTGCCAGGGGCTTTTTTCTCCTTTTTTTCATCCTTTTTTAGGAAGAATGGTAGAGATGTCAGAATAATTGACTCTGCTTAGGAAGTATTTTTAATCATCCTAATATAAAAAGACATCTTCCTACCAAGGCAAAAATGTTCTTACACATGGATAAGTCTTAGGAGGAAATAATGACAACAATTAATAGTCTACCAAATGCTCTCCATGCTGCTATTCAGCCTGATATAAAATAGCATGACATACCAGTAGGTGCATTATGTATTGTAGGTTGCGTATATCTTTACTCAAAACCACCAAGCTTTCAGACTGAACCAATCAGAGATTAAAAATCCACAGAGTATTTTCTTTGTGGCATTCTTTCTCCAGCTGAGAACAGGGTTTGAGCCCTGTTCGTTGCTGTTTGTATTTAGTTACCACATGTTTTCAAGCACAATTTTGGTTGCTTTGTTTTTAAAATTTTACTTGCTATACTACACCCATCTCATTAAAAGAGTTCCATTTCCTATGGTATTTTGGTATTTTCCCTCTTCTATCTGACTGTCACTGCATGACCACATGCATATATGTGTCTCCTCTCTTTCTTGCCTTTTACCCATTCCTGTAACTCTTTCTTTCTACACTGTGTATTTTTGACATCCTTCTTGTACTTCCAATGCTCCTTCAGGTTTAGTGAGTTGATGTATGATACCAGGAATGTGAAATTGAATTTACATTGTACTTTCCTTGCTTTCCTTTCAGTGTCTTCTGGACTTTGAGGGTTCCCAAATTGGCTTTTCTAGCAGTTTTTGGAAGATCATACAAATGCGAGAGCCTTCTTCTCCAAGCTAGAGAAAAATTACACCAAAGAGAGAATGTGATCTGCTGATTAACAGCAGTAGATGGAAAATGTACATTGTAACTCTTACTATGATTCAGTGTACCATACTATTTGCAGTTTGTAAGTACTTTGTAAATATTCTACATAATGCAATTATATTTTGAAATTTACTCCAAATGTGGTATTTTAAAATAGTGTGAGAATGTTCTACTTACTATAATTTTTATATGAAGTTTATTATTATTATTGTTATTCACCAAACAGATCTTATTTTTAATCAAATTATGAACTCCTGAAAATTTTGACTGACGCTTCTAA
This sequence comes from Merops nubicus, assembly GCF_000691845.1. Taxonomy (NCBI): domain Eukaryota; kingdom Metazoa; phylum Chordata; class Aves; order Coraciiformes; family Meropidae; genus Merops; species Merops nubicus. The sequence continues at coordinate 5,557 of NW_008623865.1, forward strand.
ACCCCAAGCAGACCAGGTTTAATTGCAAGACTGGTATTTGCCCTACAAACTGCAAGAAAACAGGAGAAAGTTTTCATGAATGGTATTTTAGAAATGCTGTCCCCTGAGGTTAAAAACAAAAAAAAAAAAAGTGAATGCTTTCCTTTTTAGTATGTTAATTTGTTATCAGCAGTAAAATAAAAACTGTCTTTGTGTATCGTATCACAAAGGAAAGTTACAAACTGTTAGAACTGTGTAAAATTAAAACTTCCAGATACTGAAGCATTCTGTCTTTCTTTAAGATAGTATGACCCTCTTGGAATAAAGTTTTATATTTATAAAGTCCATTATATTTTACTTTGTTGTTGTTTGTTTGTTTTTTGGTTTTTTTTAGTGAATAAAGAAGGCACAACATTCACAAGGTATTAAGTAGGCAGAAATATGTATTTTTATAACTAACTTAGAAATTAATTTTAAGTTAGCTTAGGCAAAGGACTGGAGGCCTGAGGAGATGAAGAAGACTGGCTCACTGAAGTGGAAGAAGTGATGCACACTGCTCTGTGCCTGACAAACTGTGCTATTGTTGATTATCAGACCAGAACAAGAAGGGAATGGTTTGTTCACAGACACCCATCTCAGGTAAGACCAGACTTTTTTTCCTGTGCAACCTTTTCTTCAAAATTGTAAACTGAATCGTTGATCCTTGAAGAACTTACATAAATGTTTTAAACACACCAGCAATTGAATTTAAAGATGTGCATTGCATCATCATAAACTTTTTTTTTTATATATGACACCCTCCATATATGGCAGTATAATGCTAGCTCTTTTGGGTACCTGCAATCAGGTTCTTGCACTAGGAACAAAGGGCTAATAAATAAATTAATAAATAAATGCAAGGAAACAAGAGGGAGAGATTGGATTGGGCAGGATTCCTTGAACAGGTCTGTCTGTGTGAGAGGTGCACAGCAGAGTCATGGAGTGTAGTTGCATGGATTTTTTTTTCAGCAGGGGGTTTGCAGTAGTTTAATGCAGAAATGGACTGAATCATATGGATAGTGTGGTATCTAAAGTTTGTTAAATGTATCATTTTCGTCTTTCTTTCATGCCAGTTACACTGACTGTCTCACCACTATGCAAGTTCTTAGCTGGGTTCTTAGTTTCACTACGTGAAAGCTGTTGAGCTGCTTTGATTCTAGGACAAGAGTTGTGTATTGGGTTTGTGTAGCAGGCTTTTAGTAATGGGGGCGCTACAGGGCTGGCTTCTATTAGAAGCTGCTAGAAGCTTCGTCTATGTCACATAAAGCCCAACCATACCAGTCATCTCTAGTTTGGACCCACCACTGGTCAAGGACAAAACAACTAGGGATGGCAATAGCACCTCTGTGATCACACATTTAAGAGGGCTACAGGGGGAAGCTGTGCAGCAGCAATTGTAGCCAAGACAGAGTGAGGATATATGAGAGAAAGAAGTAGGAAGCCACCAAGATCAGTGAAGGAGAGTAGGAAGTGTCCCAAGTGCCAGGAGCAGAGAAGCCCCTGAGGTCTGTAGTGAAGCATTCTGTCCCCCTGTAGCCCATGGAGGTTAATGGTGGAGGAGACAACAACCTCCAGCCTCTGGACGACCCCACACTGGAGCAAGTGAATGCCTGGAGGAGACTATGACCTCTTTGGAAGCCTACATTGCACCAGGCCTCTAGAAGGACGTGTGGCCCTATGCTTTAGAGAAGCCCATGCTGGAGCAGGTTTGTTGGCAGGACTTGTGACTGAGGGGGGGACTTACACTGTAGTAATGTGAGTTCAGTTCCTGAAGGGCTGAACCCTGTGGAAGGGACATATGATAAAGCAGTGGAAGAGCTTGGGGAGTCCTACCCCTGAGGAAGAAGGAGGAGCAGGAAAAACATGTGATGAGTTGACAGCAATCCCACTCTCCATTCCCACTGCACTGCCAATAGGAAGGAGGTAGAGAAATTGGGAGTAAAGTTGAGCCCAGCAAGAAGGAAGGTGTGGAGAGAAGGTGTTCTTAATATTCAGGGTTTTTTTTCTCATGATCCTACTCTAATTTGATTGGTAGTAAATTAACTTCCCAAAGTTAAGTCTGTTTAGCCCATGACAGTAATTGCTGAGTGATCTCCCTGTCCTTATCCCAATACAGCTGTATTTTTCTCTCTCCTGTACAGTAGAGGAAGGGGAGTGATAAAGCAGCTTTGTTGGGAAACTGGAATCCAGCCAGGGTCAACCCGCCACAAGATGATATGGGTTTTGGAAAGGCAAGTCTATAGCAAGACATCAAATGTTGGACCTCCTTTTTTAGGAAAATCATAACTATCTAATTTTCTGTATTGCTTTAAAGAATATGATGGAAATGCTTTAAAAATAAACTGTTTTTCTAGATACATTTACTCCACTGAAACCCACAGATTTTTCCTTCCTTAGCTAGAGCTCAAAGGAATGTGTCTCGACAATGCCCAGCCTGAGGTTGTGGCTGATGCCACTAATGGCCAGCATAGCTCAAAACCATGAGTGCAACCTTCACTTAGGCTGCAGCACTGGAGATACAATTACGTACATGCGGTTTCAGGAAAGGGCTAGTAAGTGTGTAAGCAGTGTGTAAGCATCACAAAAAAAAAAAATCTTCAGCTGTTCAAGGTTAATTATTCTTCTATAGGACTGGACAATATTTGCTTCCTAATAAGAAAGGTATTACAAAACTATCCTTTGCAAATTAACAGCCTGTTTGGTTTTCTCCCATTTCTTGTAGTGATAATATACTTTACAGGCACTATATTTTAATGTCTGTTTTTCATTTTTCTGTACTTAGAACCAATCCAAATATGCAAAAATTGCAAGCAGCTTTATTTTACTATTCTCTGTAAGTTTTACTAATATCATTAGAAATATGTTAGGTATATTTTGTAGTCATGAACTAAGAAATGTTTCTTTTTGAATATATCTTTTGAAACTGTATTACCTTAAGAAAGCTGTATTATACACTCTGTAAGAAAAATACCTTATAATACATTTTTTCATTTCCAGAGATGTTTTGGCTGCATTTGTTCTTAGTTATCTTTCTAAATTATACAGAGACATTATAACAGTACTGATAACTATTCACAAGCATGCTAGAGGCATTGTTACTGGGCTTTTGACCAAAAAATAATTAAAAAAAAAAGTTTCAGTGTTTCTTCTTGTACAAATCTGTCCAGGATAACAGGGTGTTTAATTTCTGGAAGTGGACTGTACTGACAGATTTGAATGTCAAAAATAGTGACATTACTAGTCTGAGTAACCATGCCATTAGAATAACCATACCTTCCCAGTATACATATAGTTACGATTACCTGGGAGCACGTCCAAGTTTGGTTATAACCCCAGATACAGTATGGATTTAGTTATAAATTTTGCTATTGCTTGATATATTGGATTTTCATTGAATGCAGCTGTAGATAGTACATATTTATAGTTTGAAACTACTTCTACCCATTTAATTTGGTACCCATCAGTATGACATTGCAGCATGAAGTAGAATAAATGTGTAGGATAATCAAAGATAGTGAGGTTGCACCTGCTAACTTTTGTTAGCTGTGCCATTAACTACGTAATTTTAAATGTCCAAAGCTTACACAGAAGTGTGTAACCTGTCCAGCCTTTAATACAACATTGTCATATTAGAGGAATTATTTATAAATAATTTCAGCTTAGGTTTATGATTTCATTCAGACTAAATTATTCAAACCTGCATTTGTAAAAAATAGCCTCATGTGTATTAAGATGTCATGCTTGTACATATGGGCATTTAAACTCGTGCTGATGCTTCTGAGCATGGAACTACTCTCAGATACACATATGGTCTGTATGTGTGTGAATCCCTTTGTATGCCATTCCTGTGGTGTGGCATATGTAACTGACCAGCTCCACATATCAGTTCCTATTATATTGAAGAAATTCTCAGTGGTGGCAAGATGATTGTTGCCATTCTTAATTCCTTGAACAACACAGAGGTAATAAAGTTTGCACACTCAAATTGTTGCGCATCCCTTAACTGACAGATTGGACCCTACTTGAGTGTAGACTTTTTTGTTTTAGTTTTTTTTCCCAGAAAATGGCAGTACTGTGTAGACTGCGGATACACACACTGGTCTATAGGTTTCAGAAGTCTGCCATTCTTTGGGAAAGTTAGCCTAGTCTTTAATAGTAGAATTCTGTAACTATTGGAAATAGTGGAATTCACTCAGTGGAATAACCAGGTTCTGCATGTAAGCAGCATGATCTGTCACTTATGATAATAAAGTGTCTGTCTGCAAAACTTTGGGCTTGCTGGGGGAGGTTTGCTGGATGATATGTCATATCTGCTGTGTCTTCTGCCTTCTTTTTCTGAATGAGTTCCTACTGTAAATCAGTTGAAAACTACTAAGATCCTAAATAAGCCCTGAAAGTGTTTCTTTTCAGATAATGGGATGTTTCTTCATTGGATTGGCTTAATCTAGGATGTAATTCTGCTTTAATAAATTTAATTACATTGATATTGAAGTTATTTCTGTGATTGTGCAGCAGCTGATTACTTTCAGGAATGCTAAAGTTACAAAGCTGGATTCTTTTTATATTTCCTATTGAAACAGATAGGTATTTATGTATATGATAAATGTATTTCATACTTGGAAGACTATGTGTTGCTGATACCACCGCCAACTGATTTCTGTGGTTTGTTTTGTTTGTTTGTGTTGTTGTTGGTTGTTTTGTTTTTAATTTAACCATAAAGCAAATGTCACTTGGGGAGCATCAGGGAAATCTTATCAGCCACAAAGACACCAAAATCCTAAGGTCCTGAGTCTCCAGTCTCTGTACTCATTCAGTCCTTATGTTTTAATGTTTATAATGAAGGACCTTACTCACTGAACTTTGTTTGTAGATCTCATCTTTTATCCTTTCTTACAAGCCTGATGAAACTGCTAGGATTATGCACATAACCAGGAGAATCTACACCTAGTTTAATTTAAGATCGTCACAGCAGAAAGGTTCTGGTTTCCTGTGAGTTGTACACAAGTGAGTTCAAGTTCATACTCTTCTCTCATCTGGAGATTGTTACTGTGAGAGGAAACAATTTATTCAAGAGATAACATTTGGCTGTTTTAGTACCATTTAGTCCTTGAAGAGTCTTTTTTTTCAAGGAATAAGAGTCACCTTTTACTTATTTTGGCATATCATTTGGAAGTAGCAGTCACACACTATTACTGATGCACTTACTGCAGCCAAGAATGGCTGGACTGGAAGAAAAAAACAAAGAGTAGCTGCTATTCCCAGCACCTGTTATGGCATCTTTCTCGGTGATGAATTTAAATAAATAATGTTTCACAGGAAGGGGAGTAACCTTCTGTCATTAGTTTTAGATAATGTTTTATTTGTTTGTAGATAATGCAGTCTTGAAAAATCCTACTTTTAAAGTAATTTTCCAGAGAGTCTGATAAATTATTCCCTGAACTTACTTGTACCCTTAACATCCCTGTGATATTGACGTATGGAGACAGACTCCATAACCGGAACATTATACCGTAGGTATGTTTATTGCACGCAGACGCACGGGGGATCGCTCCACCACAAACATGCATGCCCAAGGAGGCAAGTCCTCCTACATCTATACAGTGAAACAATACATATTCATGGCATGCCAATACATATTCATTACCTAACCCTGCCTACTCTGGCTTTGTATGTTAATGTGTGCTAATTAGCTTAGCAGTCCTTCACGCTTGCACAGTTTCTTCTTGGTAATTGTGGGCAGGGGTCTTCTGGAAGTGGGCAGTGGTCTCTGGGAGGAAGGCTGTATGTCCTCCTCTCAATGTACTTTTCACCTTTCATCCAGCATGTGGTGATTTGGCAAGTTTAGCCAATTTGCGCTAATTGTGTCCTTGTTAATCACCTGTTTCTCTTCAGCAAGGAGATTTATCAATACATTTGTGACAGGTGTCATCCTGTTTTTCTAATTTTAGTTCTTTATGGTTGCTCTCTTCAGATAAAGCCAGAATGCTCTTCCGTTGTTTGTGATTACATTTTGTTATTATTAGAAAACAAGTCTTTCCATCTCTTAGCTATTTCCTTTTCTTCTCGAGGTATATGGTTCTGTAACATGACAACTAATCATTCTCTATCACTGTTCTTACCCCATATCAATATTAACCTACAACCTGTCTACATATCACCAAATTGTGCAGTGCAAATTGTCACAGGGAGAGTTTGCGTACACATCATGGTTTCAGACAGTGTGCTTGTGTGGGTGATGATGCCCTAGTGTGTGTGACCTTTTCCACCAGTGCTTAAGAAGTATCTTTGTGGCTGCCAGACTGGTTAAGGATGCTGTTACTCAGAAGTTCTCTCACTCCAAGTGTCACGAACTGATGATGAAAAATCCCCGATTGGCGAGGTTGCAATAATCTGCCCCTCCAATAGAGGGGCTTCAGACGAGACGTAGTGTTCGTCTCCCCAGGGTAGGTTGAAAATACCCTTTTCCCACACTCACAAAGTACCACCGAGATTGAAGGTCACTGAACAAACTGCTTAATTTATTTAGAAACAACACCAATCAAAACATAAGGATCAAGAAAGGAAGTATATATACATATA
>NW_008623866.1:0-18551 GCF_000691845.1 Merops nubicus
CCAACCTAAAGGATTCTATGATTACCTGTGTCTACACTTGGATGGCAGAAGTGCTAGAGAGCTGAGTCAGAACAGCTATAGCTGCTTCTGTCATGTCCCACACACAAAAAGACAAGCAGAGTCCCATCGTCCCATCATAGAATAATGTCAGCAAGACAGCAGAATCCTCAAAGTATTGCTGACCCCAAATGCACTGCAACTGGTGAGCTAGCCAAGCAAAGTGCACTTGTTTAACTAAAAGAAAGAAAAAGCAAATAAAAAGAAAGAAAAAGCAAATAAAAAGAAAAGAAAACCCACATATTATTGAAGTCATGTATTTTTAAAGTCATGTATTTGAGTGTTTCCTCTATCTGGCTTCAGCTCAGTATTTCCAAGTGCACTGAAGATTGCAGAGAGAGTCCTTGGACAAGGGAGCAGCAGAGCCAGGCATGGGCAGAGCTTTGCAAAACAAGCAGTAACCCAAGTGGAGGCTGGTGCTAGAGAGTGGCCCTAGCTGAGGGGGCCTCTCCTGCACCTGGCTTCCCCATTCCTCCATTTCCACTGGGGCAGGAGTAGCCCTGGTTTGGCTGTCACCAGCATGGCTGTGTTTCCCTGTCCTGCTTAGAGGCCACTGGGATGCAAAACAAGTGTGAAGTGGCAAGAAAACTTGTGGTATTTTCAGAGAAAATGCCTGGCTTATTTTCTTTGGGTACCAAAGCAGCCAGCCTGCATCCCCGTGCTGCTCTGGAAAAGGCAAGAGGTGGTGCTGGTGTTGCAGCTCTCCCTGGCACTTCCCAGGAGGAGGGCAGGGAAGCCTGAATACTTTTTAATTTCTAAAATAACTTTTTTACTGCCATACTGGTAAACATCTTAATTTTGTTTATTTTGTTTACACCAACCAACCTAAGGGAAAATAAACCACCTTTTTCCTTGGTGAGAGCAAGGACATCCCTCTTACCGAGATGTGTGCAGAGAGAAGAACAGAGTGAAAATCCAAGCAGAGCACCTTGGGTGGTGAGGGATGATTCCTAGGATGGCAGCTGGGGTAAGCTGGCGGCTGTGGCATGCAACGCTCAACTATTCCCAGCCTTGGTGTGGGACAGCAATTGTTACCACCATCTTAGAGACGCAAATCTCCAAAGCAAATGTCTCTAAAGAGGTGGCAATTCCAACCAATACCCATGGAGGATGTTGTGTTCCCAGCATGAGCACCACTGAGAGCTGCTTGAAGGGTGATGGGGAGCAGAAGGACGTGGGAAGAAGTGACGTGATAGCAGGGGCCATTGGTCTGGTCCTTTTAAGCCACAGGAGCAGATCCCCAAACACAGGTTGTGGGTGTGTCACGTTTCAACACCAGGTGTTGGTGAAACAGTGGAGGGGTCACGTGTGGGGCTTTTTCTGGGACTGCCAGACCAAGGAAAGAGGTTTATGACACTTGAGCGTGTCAAAAGGTAGCACCATGATAAAAAATCATGCAAACAGCAGGAACATTTCATTAATAAGTCTCCAGACTGATAAATCACAGCTTAAGGAGAGATTGCAGTGCTATTTATTAGTCACTTGTGTATGATTTGCTCACACCATTGGTAGTGGAATTTCTTTTTTGGGCATTTAATTTTCACCAGAAATGATTTGTGTGCTGCACAGCAGCTTGTACTGACACCACCACCCCGCGGTGCCCAGGCACCTGTAACCAGCCTCCTACAGACAGCTCCAGCCACACAGAAAAATGCTGACACTGCCCTCCTGACTGAGATCTCTGCCACAGCGGTGACACGCATCGTTTCACACGTATCTTTCCTCAGAGCTGTCAGGTAGCCTCGCCTGACTGAGCGGCACCCACCAGGGAGCACATGGGCATTCCAGCTGATTTCCTCCTTCCCAGCCGTTTACACATCCCAGCTTCCCACTGGGAAAAACCAGGCTGGGTGATAAGGCACAGAACGAAGGAGCTGGGTGGCTACTGTAAAGGAAAACAAGCAGAAATCATTAACCACGTCGTGATTCACATCGGCCGGCAGCCACACCGCGCAGCTACAGCCTGGCAGCTGCTCCCCGCCACCTGCGAGGGGAGGAGAGGCGGGAGGAAGAGCCAACGGAGCCCGTGGGCTGGGCCAGGGCAGTTTAACAGAGCACCACAAGGACAGAGAGGAGAGAGAGCAGGGAGAAGAATGACACCAGTGACACAACAGGCAAAGCGAGCGATAACAAGCCCTTACCCGAGGCACAATCCCTGCTGCTCCAGCCGCCCAGCACCCGCTCCCCGGGCCCAGAGGGCAGGGCGTCCCACGGCACCCCACACCTCACTGCCTGCTTCGGCTGCTGTCCCGGGCCCGCGGCCCCCCCGCCTGGCGGGCATTAACCCCATCCTGGCCAAACCCAGCACTGCCGCTTGTGCGTGATTTGCTCCCGCCATTGGTGGTGGAGTTTCTTTTCTGGGTATTTCATGTTCATCAGAAATGGCTGGGTGGATAGTGTAAAGGAAAACAGACAGAAATCATTAACACACACAAATGACTGTTTTGAAGACTGACTTAAATGCCACGCCAATTTGTACCTGCTGTTAGTCCAATGGGTTAAGTCAAAGCTCAGTTTTCCCCCTGCATGTAACATCCAGCAACACAACAGTGCTTGGACTAAAGTGGCACTGCGGAAGCTCTATAGCAATTGCTGCTGTACAGGGGAGATCATGATAGTTGATACTTCTCTAGAGCAGGTATTCCCAGCTTTTGGAGAAGTAGTTAGGGGTTTTCTATCTTCATTGTGGGGCCTAATGGATGGATTGATTGCACATTCATTGCTGGACCATTTTTATATTGCCACTAAGAAGAGGTAGCAAAGTAAGGTCTCGCATGGTAGCCGGAAGCTGTCAAGCTCTCCAGGACTAGCAACAACAAAGACTACCTCCCTGGAATAGTTTAACTTATTTACAAACCAAAAATTATCCTCATCTCTTGTTCTTCTTATAGTTCAAGCTACATTCACTTCTTCACTCAAAGCCCCACTTACCAGAAGAAGCTGCAAACAAAGGGTTTGGACTTCAGAAGCCATCATCTGAGAAGCATGAAGAACCTCAGACTAAGGCTTTGCCATCGTATAAAATCCACATTTTACCTTATTGAAACACGCAGAGAAATTCAATCTCTAGTCTACTCCCTGCCCAAGTCCTTGAACTCAGAAGAAACACTAGCAGATGTTCATTAGTGCCTTGGTAACGAAAGAGTCGGAGGCACTTGTCGACTCAGTATGGGATGAATAAATGTTGGAAACATTCTGCTGGGGAATAGCACTTATGGTTTGGGGCCAACTGGACACATTCAAAAAAAGTGTGTGAGAGGCGGGGGAGTTATGGCCAGCAGTTCCACTTTGTTCTTCCCATTATTACTAATATTAGTTGTAAATGTGAGCTGCCGAAACCCTGAGATTATCTACCCCCTACCTAAACAAAATAAATAGCAAATAGTGGGATGAGATTAATGATTTTTTTGAGGTTTAATAAAGATTTGGCTGCTTGTGTGTATGCATATGTTGCTCTCCTGCTCCCTGGCACCATAAGAGCATGGACATCACAACCATCTCACAGACTAATAGCCAAGAAGAACAGAGCTCACCCAGGGGAACTGTAAGCACTAACATCACCTCAGCTTGCAGCACACCTCCCAAACTCATCTTCAGGTTTGCACTTACCTGGCAAGTCCAAGATAGTTTCCTTCCCTGCAAATACCCCTCCAGAACCTGAGTCCACCACCAACACCTCCAAAGTCCATCAAACATCTCTGACTCCCTGGGCAGCTGGCATTTGTACCAACTAGTCTCTTCTTAAAGCAAAGAGGTACTTTCCTCAGCATTAAACTGCACTGGGACACTGGCTGGCCTGGGACTGCAAGCACGGTAACACTGTAGAGAAAACTCCTGAACTGTGCAAGAGAACAAAGGGCTGGTGGTGAAGAAATTGCTTCACTTAGAAAAACTCAAAAGTTTAAGCGCTTCTTGTTAAAGTAATTCAAAAATGTAATACTGGCCCAACAGGAGAAAAGCCAATGCTTCTCCCAAGGCAGCTGTCTGGGCCAGAGCTCTCCCTGTATGTGGGAGTGAGCAGCTCTGTGCAGGCTGTTAGCAGAAAAATAACTGAAAGTGATCTTTTGGAAACCGTCTCCATACACGCAGACACACACACAGAGCTTTCATATGTCGGTCTGACTTAATCCTAGCTGGCAAATGCAAAGGTTAGAGATCCCTGAGAATGGTGCTTGACAAAACTATACTCCACAAAGGAGAACTTGGTTTCCCAGAGAAAAATAAAGCACATAGTGGCCACATCTGGATTTTTTCTCACTCTCACATCACTCTGCATTTCCTGGTTAGAGCTGGGATCTTCCCAAGAGAGGCTTTTCTTGTGGTATTTCTAGCCAGGACTGGATGCGCCACAAATCTCATGAGAAGATATTTCTCTCCAAGATTCATGAGCTGGAGACTCGTGAAGCACAGATAGTTCGGGGAAGTGACCGGCTGTGCAGGCCAAGCTCTCAGCTTTTTGGGGGGTCCAGTAGCACTTGCAATGATATAGGGTCCCATCTCACCCCCTTCCCACTAGCATGGACACTTGAGGCTACAACTGTCTGAAAAGGTCCTTAGTTTAATAAATTTAAAAAGGGAAAAGAGAAGTCCTGCTGTAGCAGAGCAGGCAGGGCTTGGAGGTCTGCCTGACTCTTTCAAGGTCATAAACCAGCTGTCTCAAAACCGCTGCTCTAGTTGGTAATCCACCAAGGAGAGGGGCACTCTGAGAACACCCAACTGCTGATTTCCTTTTCCCAGGGGACAGTGGCTTTCCTCCATGCCACGAGGCAAGCTGTGTCCAGCAGGAGCCTCAGACCTTCTCTTGCAGCAAAAATCCCTCAGGCCATTCCAAGCCTTTCACTCAATTCAAGCCTTTCACAAGTCAATTCTGTGTCTAATTCAACTCCATAGTATGCACAATGAAACCATCCAAGAAAAACAAAGCTTCAGACATCTCCACCCTGGCTCACACCCCTTTGTCCTTGGTTTTGGGGTTTTCTGAAAAGGTACAAAACAAGCACTTTGGAAGGCATTTAGCTGACTGTGGAACACCTCAGGATCTCCATACTGCCTTGCCATGGGTTTTGCTACCTGACCCTGGGTAATCCACTTAACTGATCCATGCCTCAGTTCCCTATCCATAAAAACAAGAGGGAGATAGAAGCAACAACATTTCCTGGCATCTCTGGGATGTTGTGAAGATTAACGCATTAAAGAACAAAGTGTGTCAAGATTCTCCAAAGCAAGTCAGAAGGTCAATATAGCACTAGGAAGGAGTGTGTTTCAACACAAGATTTGTTTATTCCATATTGTTCTTATCAAGGGAGATTTGAAAGTTAAAATTAAAGCAGATTAAATACATGTCTTTCTGTACTCCAGAGGAGACTGCTCAGTGTGTAGGCACTTAGGAATGCTCTCAGGAAAAGGAAGTTTGGAAACACTTGTGAAAATGACTGTCATGAAGTGAAACCTACTGAATCTCCCAAGGAACCTTTACTGCCAACCACTCAGTGATCTCCTCATGGGCTGGTGGATTCAAACTTCCCTGGTATTTAACCCAGATGCAAAGCCTGGAGCTGCATAGTATGAAAGGGCCAGGTGCCAAAGCAGTCCCTCCTCTGTATGGCTCTATTGTGGCTTCCAGATAGCTCAAGTTGAGCTATCAACCCACCAGGCACCTCTGAAAAACCTTGACACAAACCACTGGCAGAGTTAGAGATCCCTTTCCAATATAACCCCACTCCTGAAGCACACAACCCTCCTTCCTTTCACTTCATCATCATGCAAACCTGTGGGATTGTAGCTCTGCCTCTCCTGGAGGAAATGTCACTCTAACAGTGTGTTTTGGCACAGTATGCATTGGCCAGGGTCACATCACTTGGGAGCTGTGGTATCATATTTTAGCACAGGACAATGGGGCTTCCAGGACCTTTCCTTTTCACATGAGACAGCCTCTGTTGAAAAAGTGCAGAGCCTGCTGGGAGCTGAACACCCTCCAGTTCAGTCTGAAGCATCATGCTGAGTGTTTATTTTCTTTCTGGGCCCGTGAGATGCAAATGCTTGAAATGGGACCTTTCTCTCTGGGGAAGTTAATATTCTGTATTCAGGCCTCTTTCAACTGATAAAAAAAAGCCTAAAATTCATGGCTGCCATCTCCTGGGCTCTATTAGGAAATGTCTACTGTTATCATGAGCCTATATGAAGAAGACAGCTATTTCTATTTAAGCACTCGTCCTAGACACCTAAGCACAGGACATATTGCCTCTGAATCCTCATGCCAAGAAAACAATCATATCAGGGCTGCAGGACCTTCCAAAATAATTGCAGATACCTTCAGGTTCAAACACATCACTGGTACTTCCTTTCAGCTGAGTTAGTCTTTCATCACACCCCATACCAATCAAGGGTATCACATTTAGGAAATCCACTGCATGGGAAGTGTAGGTATCCAAGATAGCATTATCCATCCCAGTGCAGTGCTGGGATCAGGAGCATTCCAGGACAAGACCAGCCCTGACTGCTCAGCTGCACAGCTCCCATTCACCCAGTTTGCCCAGAGGAGCTTGAGACAGTCCTTGCTTTCATACCATCACATGTAGCTTGTCCATGTAGACTTCAGCAAATTCAAAGAAACAGAGCCAGTGCTTCCACCCTCCTCTGAATTAGACAGGTGTGCAAATCTAAATCCAGGTATGACATCTGAGTCATGGGCAAGCACAAAGTAAAGCAAGCAGGGGCTGAAAATTCAAGCTAGGCTTTGGTCTAGCAGGAGTCAAGGGTCCTAGGTACTGAACTATGATTTTTGCCATTTTTCCCACTCCCACTGAGCCTGAGCCTCAAGGAAGATTCGTCTGATGGGGAATGGCACTGGAGGATGAGTGTAAGGAATAAAGGATAGATCAGGACATATCTTTTTCTGAGTGCAGATGTGGTAGAGGGCTTCAGGTATGCAATAAACTACAGTGAAAAGGAAAAGCACTCCTTTCCTGCCTAGGGTGTATTGGACAAGAAGAAAGAGACATCAAGTGCAGCAAAAAAATTCTGGTTAGACAGCAAGAAAATCTCCTCAATTATAAGTTAATGCAGAATGTGAGGGAGCTGCAGAATTTCCCCTATTAGAGACCTTTAGGAACTGATAGAGAAAACCATGAGAAACATCACCTTCTTGAGATGGCAGGGCTCCTCCTGCCAACCTGCCTGTCTGCAGCCAGGCTGGGTATGAATCCCACCTTGGAATAACTCACGTGCACCTGGTTAAAATTGCTACCAATGCAGATGTGTTTGACCTGTGGGAGGAGAAAAAAGGGGAGATGACATCAGTGGAAAACACTAAAGGTGCTGGTGCGTGGTGAACAGAGAGCACGGACATGGGGCAAAGCTCGCCAGCTCCTCGCTGAGCTGAGGCAGTGCCAGGCCCCCTCGCAATCAGTGTGGATGGTTTCCCGCCCAACCCCCCTTTCTTCAGAATAGATACAGCCCATTTCAAACCATATTTCCTAAGACCAATCAGTTAAGCATCATAAAACACCCACAGGTGTCAAAACAAATGTGCTGCCAGTGCCTGGTGCAGCAGAGACAGCGGCTAGTGGTGAGGGGTACCCGTGCCCTGCCCAGTACCCTGCCCGCTCCCTGCCTTTCCCCCAGCTCTCTGCACCCAGGTTTACTTGGGTCTGCTAAGTCTTGGTTAAAACAGAGGTCTTTCGTTTTATATGAACCCCCCCTTCCCTTGTGCTCAGCTGTGAGAGGTGGGAAGATTTTCAGCCAAGCTCTTCTCTACCACCTAGTGGGAGACCAGATTTTCCCGCCACGGCAAGCACGGTGCTGAGGGACTACTTGCGTGATGCCTGCACGAGTCTTTTGCAGCCATGTGCCCATGCCCACCGGGGACATCCCAACGGCCTCCAAAGGGGTCTCTTCCTGCCTCTTAGCAGCACCCTGGCTTAGGAGCCAGCATGGCATGACTGGGAGTTGTCCCCTCCAGTACTCAATAATTTCTAGTGCAAATAGGGACTATCCCAAGCCTATTTTCTGGTCAATCACCAAGCAAAGTGGCACCTAAATTTGCAGTATCTCAATGCAGCAACACACCTCCCCTTAAAAAAAAAAAAAAAAACACCAAAAAAACAAAACCAAAACAAAAACAAACAAACAAACAAACAAACAAAACCAACAAAAAAGGCCCTGAATTTCCCACTTGTGCAGAAATTCTCCCTGTTTTCCTGCCTCCAACCATGCTAGCCAAGGTTTGGGCATTATCCATGTAGCCCTGAGCTGCCCGCAGCCTCAGGAGCTGTGGTGGCCACACAGCACCTGAGCAGTGCCCATCAGCATCCAGCCTCATGGTGGCTCTCAGAGGAGCAGGGCTCTGGCCAAACTCTGGAGCAGGTAATTGCAGCACTTAAATTTCCCCTGCAGCTCCAGCTGCCTTAATTTCCTGTCCTAAACTGTAGGGTAGTGTTGCAGAGTATTGTTAAACAGCCGCCATGCGCTGCCCAGAGGGGCTTGTGTTTCGGGGGTGGGTGGGTTTGGCACGCTTCATCTAGGGTGAGAATGCAGGTGAGGAGGACATTGGGTTAGGCTGCCTCTTGCCTCCCCAGGTCCCTGGCACATCTTAGACATCGCTGTGTCTGCGCTCTCCCTCACGCAGCCAAAATCTGGACACCCCCTTCCCTTTGCCTGCTAAGCCAGCACCGGTGAGGAAAGCTGATCTTTCCTCCAATCGCTGCCAAAACAGAGGAGGCAAAGGGTTAACGATGCAGCCGCCAAAGGGGGGTTCTCCTTGCAAACTGGAGACCCCTGAGAGTTTTATGGGGAGGGCTGGTGGAGGCGGAGGGACAGGGCGGGGGAAGAGAATTTGCTTTATGGCTTTGACAGGAACTCCCATCATGGTATAATTATGGAAGTGAGAAGTCTGCGTGTAATGAAGACCATATGCTGTGTTAAAACACACATGCACAAATATTAGGCCCCTGTGAGGCCTGCGGGGGAGCCGGGAGGGGATGAGGAAGGGGTGGAGGACCTAGCCCTTCTCCTCAAAGCTCCTGGAAACAGCCCGGCCACAGCCAGGGCAGCAGGGATGCAGGGCAGCCAGGGAGCCAGTGCAGCCAAACAGGTCCAGTTTGGGGTAAGAAACATCCAGAACATCCAGTTTAAATAACATGCTGAGTGGAAGGAAGGACCCTGATGTCAAAATTAAAAAAAAAAAAAAAAAGGGCTTTCACCCTGCACTGCTACAGATAGCCGCTGAGAGCAGGATCCTCCTCAGAAGCAGTTTTTCTCCAGGTCCCGCTACAATTTTTCCCTTTCCTTTCAAACTACGCCCTCACTGCTCTTCCCTCACTGGAAAACATCTGCACACAGCTGCCTGTGGAGGCGACCAGCCCTCCTCCTCACCCAATCCAGCTGTGCCGGCAGGATCCCCAAGCAGCTCCTGGGCTGGGGGAAGATGACTTCGTCAGGGGCCAGGGCCACCCAGCTGGTGTTTGAAGTCCCCATGCCATCCTCTCCATCACCCTGTCTGCTCTTTATAATGTGAGGCTTTCTTGGCTACAGCATAGTCATCTCTTCTCTCCGGATTTCACATGTCTTCTGCTTCACATCTCCCACTCTCTCTCTCTTGATGGGTTCTTTTGGCTTCTTTGAGGCTGTTTCTTCCTTTGCAGGTCACATGCTTGCGGGACTGTCTTCTTCCCAGTTCACTTTCTGGTCTGTCACCCTGTGAGTCTCTGTGACTCCCACACTTACTTGCCTTCATGCCCACCCTGCCAGCACACCAGCACACATTCACCCTAGCACACTTAAACCATCCACCGTGTCTCTGAAGGAGCCATTCCCCATATTAACCTTCACAGGGATGGACACAAACAGTCCATCACTTAAACCTGCTTACAATGTCCACCCCACAACTTTGTCCATCTTTTTCTCCACTGACAGGACAGACTCTGACCTGGAGCATATTAACTTTATTTTTCTGGACCATTTTCGCCCTGCTGGTGGTGCCTTAGCTGGGAGCCCCAGCTCGAGCTGCCTGACATAGGTCCCCTTTGCTCTTCCAACTGTTTTGCCAGCAAAAAGACAGCTGCTGTGTATCAGGAGGTGAGAGCTGTGCAGGGGTCACTGTGGGTAGTGATGCTGCTCTCCTTGCTGAGCAGCACCATGGGTGTCCAGCTGCAGGTCTGGCTGAGGTCAGCAGGGGAATGCAAGGGTATGGGAAAGCAAAACTGGCTAGCTTAACATAAGCTCTCTTTGCATCTAAGGAGGCAAAAATGTGTTCCTGTGCCTCTCTGGTGGAAAAGAGAGGTGACAGGAAAAATCCCAGCCCTTGGAGAAGAAATATCAAATGCAACAGTGGATCATTTCTGCTGGTTTTGCTGGGACTCACAGCATGCAGAAGAGGAGAGTCCATAAATTGTATTTGCCTTTCATAAAGCCTCTATATTAAATACTTTTAATTCATCTATAGATATATAGATGATATGTAGATATTTTAGGATGTCCTCCTAAAAAATACAGCTGTTTTCCACCACCTAGAGCTGCTGCTATAGATTTGTTACAGACACGGGGTTTGGGAAACGACTCCCACAGCATTGCAGGGTGGTTGTTAGAAGAGGATCACCTGCTCCAGAGGGGAGAACCCTCATTTTCTGTGCCCTTGCAAGCATGCAAGGGGGATCCACCAGAAGTACAGCATAGAAAGTACCTGGATGAAAATACCTGCCAAATATATGCTCATTTTAAGATTTATCTGTCTTCCTCATTTCATCTGTGCAAGTTCCTCCCACGTGTTTCCCATCTGCATCTGCTCTCACACAAAGCAACAAGAATTTGGTGTTGGGAGCAAAATTTTTCATTATTGCTCCAACGAAAAGTAGCCCTCAGCACAGTGGCTAAAAGATGCCAACACTCAGGTCTCATCCTGCCCAATACTCACTATGCACACTCTGCAAACCTTCCTCACTGGTGCCTGCATGCCTGATGAGAAACAGAGACATTTCTGAGGAGGCCTGTCCAGCCCAGCTGTGCCACAGCAAATTTTCCAGCTGTTTTCACAGGGGAGAGCTGTCAGGGAGGTGAACTGCAGGTGCCCTGCAAGGGCCTTCCTCCACTGGGGACGCTGGGCCAAGGGGTGACCTCTTCTTCTCCTGGTGTCTGCTGCAATCCAGGATTCCCGTCATGCACAGTGTGTCATTTCCCATGAGTACCTGCTTGTTTCTGCCATCTGCCATGATTTATAGAAAATGGGCAGTGATTAATAGCCCAGTCAATGCCAAGTGAAGCCATTTTCTTTCATTTACCTGCCCCCTGACCTCCCCATGCAGTCCCAGACAGGGGCTGGGAAAGTGTATTAATCATGCACTTAAAAAATATTTAAAAGGGGAAATTGCCCAGGAGTTTGGTGGTATTTATGGAGTCGTTTTCTACAGAGGGTGCAAGCTAATTACCAGATAAAACAAATGGGCTCTTTGAAATGGAAATGAGTCACTTGGAGGTGCTGAGTGTTTGGTCCTTGAATGATGCCCCAAACCCACACTTCTCCAGAGACTCCCTGTCAACTACCTGGTACCAAGCCCAGTGGCAGCCTCAGCTCTCACACGCAACAGATGGAGTACCCTGCTCCAGCTCCAAGCGTGGTCACGGTGCTAAGAGGTCTCTCTCACCAGAGAAGTCTGAACTCCCCCTGTACCATGGTTGTTGCACTGGGTCACAATGCTTTGGGGGTACAGAGGGCTCGTGCCAGGCTGAAGTCCACCTGAAGAGATCCTGCAACAGAGGAACGATACCTGTGGAACAGTTCTTGCTTTCCTATGACATGAACTGTATTCCTTGGGCATGCAAAAGCATTTGGTCCCTGCCTGGACCCACAATACAGTCAGTGAGTAGATGTTCTCCAGCCCACCTCCCCAGGCACCAGGTGGGCTCTCCACAGCATTTTTACCAGTTCCAAGCTGCAGGACTGGCACTGAGGGTCCTCATCCCCCACGAGGATCAGATAACTTTGTGGGACTCAGCATCAGTGTCTCTTGCTGCCCCAGTCCCAGGATGGGACCCTCTGCTCACCTCCACCCTCTGTGCCATAGAACTATGATGTTCCTACAGTAGGGATGGAGCAAGTCATCTGGAGGGGCACCCTGCTTTGCTTCAGCTCACATCTGATGTTTCTTCTCCTTGTGCTAGAGCCCTGGGGCAGCCTGAGCTGCACGGTGTCCTGTATGGCTCTGTGTGGCCCCCTGGAGAACGCCACTGAGCCCGGGCCCCCGAGGACAGCCGGGGTTCATAGCAATAAAGCGAAAATCCCCGCTCAAGCCAAACAAAATTATTGAGTTATTCTCACCCACCAGAGACCAAAGCTTTGTTGACAACTTAATTAACTGTGTTTGTAATGAATTTTTGGCCACATGCAACAGACTAATTATCAAAGCAAACCTTAATCTCTTTCTAGGCACATCAAAGTACTGAGAGCACAAAATATTTACATGAGTCTCGGATAAAATTCTTTGCACTAATTCTAACATAATTAAAATTATGTTTGGGCTAAGGTAATTATGCAAGGTGCTTATATGGCATAACAATGTAATAGAAGCCTGTGCGATTTTTTCACCTGTAGTCAATCAGCAAAGTCCTCAAATGTGTGTAACTTCTGCTAGGTGCACTTTCAGACATGAGAAAGCAGCAACACTTTTAAGCTCAGTCAAGGCATTTAAAACTGCCCGCTATGGCCAGATTTGAGATAAACATTTTATTATTTCTATAATCTGAGTCTTTCCCAGCAATAACTAGACATGAGTGAAACTGGTGGGTTTTAAATAGCAGGATTTCCCCCTGCCTGTATGCAACCAGTAGTGGCTTTCTTTTTTCCTTTGAAGACTTGATGTGAATTTGATCACTGAGGTGGAGAGGACCTTTCCTAAGGGATGCTCCCCCCAAAACCAGGGAGAGAAAGAAGCGCAGGAGAAGGGAAAGGGACGTGCTGTGCTTTCTTCCCCCAGTGAGCTGAGACAGGTCACTTCTTTGCTCCAGAGGCAAAACACTGTGACACAAAGCTGGCACCTCTACCACAGGAGGTGCCAACAGCTGAACGCATCCCAGAGAGCAAAGCGGGTTAGAGATCATCCATGTTAGTCCCATCTCCTCTGGCTGTCCCTGCACAACCAGCTGTCCCAGCCATCGCCATGGCTGTAGGGACCTCCTGCCCACAGCGGCTCAGCCCTGGCTGCATGTGCCACCAAAGAACTGCCTGCGGTGCTGAGCACTAGCTAAGCCTAGGCATGAGGAAATGACTACAAGGCAAGGTCATTCCCAGGTCCCACCTGCCATCTGTGCTGGGAGTCATTTCTACTGTCGCAGGAGGTGACCTAGTTTCAGGGAGCAGGTCCCAGAGATGTCACCTTGCATCCCCCACCACGTCTTCCAGTCCCTGGAACCAGCACACCTGTGCTGCTGTGACCCAGGGCCTCGTGGTGTGGGCCATGTGAAGAGTTTATGATGACCCAGAAAACCCTTCAGCTGATGAGCTGAGAAGGCAAGTTGTCTGTCTGAAAAAAAAAAAAAAAAAGGCAAGCTACCTTGTTTCTACGCCACTGAACTGCAGAGACATGGCTCCAGAGGTCCCTGGCTTGCTCCATCCCTACTGTAGGAACAAATGGGCTTGGGCATACCTGCCTGATGGTGTGACCCTTCTTGTTGAGCCCCCAGCACTGGAGATGGACACTTTGTCCCTCCATGCTGGCACTCCCATTTGAGTTTTTAACTCTTCTTCACTAGTGTTTGAGCTTTGTCCCGCCCGCTAGTGATGGGCAAAGCTGGAAACCTCCATGGGTGCTGGAGTCTCATTCCTTCTGGGATTCCTATCTGGTGCCTGACCTCCATCCCAATCCACAACAAAGAGGGTCCCCTGCGTGTGGGTAGTACCAGGCTGAAGTCTTCAGTAGCCATTAAAACTGCCTCTTCTTGCCAGAACACAGAGCTCAGCTCCCTCCTCACCCACCATGCCAGGTAAACGAGCAGCAAGGCCACAGGGGCTCATGCCACCCCACCGTATGGTCGCTGTGGATGGGAGGAGCGCCTGGTCCCAACATCATCCCTGCTGCAGATGTCAGGGCATATGTTCCTGTTTTCTCAGCTACTAAAATCAGCTCCTTTCTGTGGCCTTTGGAGACATTTGCCAGTGAAAAGGCTGCCCTTGAACAGATTTCTGCCTAGGCTTGACTTCATTAATCAAATCATTTCTTGATGCAAGACACTGAGGACTTGCTGGAGGTGCAAGGCTGGAGAGCAGGGAGCAGCTCCAAGGGGCTGCCCAGAAGTGTTCCCGCAGACATGCAGCTTCAAGGAAACTGTTGAGCTTTCAGCTTGATCTACAGAGCTTAAAAGAAATAACAGGTAAGTATGGAGCAACAACAACTCCTCCCAGCCCTGTTTTTGCCCACTATGATTGCCATGCTGGTGGGGCTGCAGTGATGAACCCAGCCCTGACTGGTAGTGTTGCCCCCATCTATTTAGACGGGGTCACCCCAGAAAAACATGGGTCTCGGGCAGGACTTGATAGAAATGCAGACACTTGCCAACACACTGACTCTAGGCATTCCCAGCTCTTCCCACCTCCCAACTGGGCTGACACTTGCTAAACACACCTCAGATGACTTGCTTACAAAGGCTGGGGCAAAACCAGGCGCACTCTTACATTTCAGGCTTTTGCAGCAACCACAAACCAGTCTGGAAACAGACCAGAGATTAATTTTCTGACTGGAACGGACCTTCAACTTCATATTTTCCAACTTCCCTGCCTCCACAAAGCACAGAGTGTCAGACTGAACGGAGACACAGACTAAGAAGCAGATGAATGAGCAGAGAAGAGGCTTTTCAGGGGTTAAGACCTCTGCTGCTCATCAGTCTCAGCAGATGAGTTGCTGAGAAGAGTTTTTGCTCAGCTTCCCATTAAGAGAGATGTGGAACTCCTCATGGGTATAAAGAGCTCGAGAAACAGCTCTCTTACTGGTACCAGTATCAGCTGGTGTTATTACCCAAAAGACAACTAACTTTACACTGAGATAAAAGAGCAATACCACATCTCAAGGTCCTCAAAAGGTAAAAGAACTATAGAGAGACTGTACTGATTTCTCCCATGGCAGTGGGAGTTAGCCTGGAGTTACTCAGGAGACAAGCCCTACTGTTTGGCCGTGAGTAACCAACCAGCTAATTGCCCTGAAGCATGGGATGAAGGAAAGCCTGGTCATTGAATCTGTGTGCAGGGAAGGGCCTTTCTTCCCCATGCCTCTCTGGCCAAACAGTTTCAGCATTTGTTCAGTGTTTGAGTGGATGAAATCAAGTCCAAAAGCCCAGCAGGCTCTTGTGCAGTGCTGCTCCTTGATGCCCGATTGCCTAAAAGACAACTCCTGCAGTCCTCAAGTTTCTCAGAAGCTTGATTTTTTTTTTTCCCCCAGCCTTCAAAGCAGGATTAGGGTTCAGTTTAACCTCTGGCAGAACCGACAGCTGCTTTAGGAGCTGGAAAAATTTTAGACCTCTTTGTTCTTTGCCTCTCGGCAGAGGGCAGGACCTTTGCACCACCGCTGCCTTCCAGCCGGAGGAGAGTTGCTAGGGGTGCTCTCTGGTGGCAGCCTGCGGAAAGAAGAGAGGAGCAGTGTGCAGATGTTACCCACATCTGGAGTAGCTGAGACGAAACACAGCTGAGGAGGCAGGCACGCTTTTGAGACAGAGGGAAAACCAGCAAACTTTAGCTAGGGGAGTCCAGGCTGTGGGCTGATATGAACACCCTCTGCCCAGGCTGCTCTCGACTAAAAGGAGCAGCATTTTCCATTGTCCAAAGGAATTTGTGATAACTGTTCAGCACGCTGGGGTTTTTGCTGCTTACAAAAGGAATGCTCTGCATGCCTTTACTGTGATATCTGAGCAGCTCCACATCTTTATTTTGTTTAACCTGACAACACTTTTTTGAGATTAAAGGATGTTAGCCCCATTCTAGTGACCAGAAGCAGAGGGAGATGATAGTTTTTTAAAGGCGATTTAGCACTGGCGTAGAGGAAGATATTCAGCATCAATGGAAAAGGAGCATAGAGCACATCTCTTCATTTTCAGAAGTTAAAATCTCTCCACTGTCCAAATCAGAGCATGGAAAGGGTTAATTTCAAAAAATACATTCCTAAACTTTTCACTACCTTTTCAAGTTCTGAATTACAAAGACTGGGAACTAAGCAGCATTTTGAAATTCTCCCACTATCTAGCAGGAAAGCAACCTGAAAAAAATGAGGGGAGAAGGGCCTGTGAGAAAATAAATTTTAAAAAATAAAAAAAATAAAATAAAAAAAACCCAACCAACCAACCAAAAACAAGACATCATTAACTTTTTCCACTTCATAACTATGACTGCTTTTGGCCTTCTCTCAGAGGAAAATAATCCCGTGTTATTCCCAAACTATCACTCCCATTGCCCTGAAAATCATGGGATTTATTTGACTAAAAACTACAAGAATGCTCTTTGGGGAGAAGGAGGTCTGATTCCAGCCCCTGCCCTTGTTGAGGCTATGAATAGAGAAAACTGGTTAGGAAGGGCTTCCCTCCCAGGAGAAACCAGCTACTCCATCCCTTGATCCCAGGAAAATTCCCAGGGCAGTGCTCAGCCACCTGAAGGCTCTGAAGGTGCCCTGGGCCTCTTTACCTCCAGCCTTCCTCAGAGCCACCAAACTGCTGCCAGCACCAAAAGTTGCCTCTGGGCCATGACAGAACTTGGGTGGGTGGGAGCAAGAGTTGGTTTTTTCCTTCCAGCTGAATCAGAGCTGAAGCATTTTCCCTGGTGCAGAACTAAAATATGGATCTTTATTCACAGTTCCTCAAACCCTTCGGGCTAAGCAAGCAAATCTAAGCCTAATCCTCATTCCAGGGAGGAAAGCACCCACCCTGGTTTGATGCCCTGCAGCCCCATTTCGGGATGCGCACAGCAACAGCAGGTGGAGCTGCGAGACCAGGAGTCAGGATGGTGCCTCGTGCAGCTCCCCGCTGCTGGGCTGGGGGCAAAGAAACCGTTGGGTTTGGAGGGAAGCTGGCAAGCCTCGAGCTCAATGTGGCCCTTTGAAGCTTCCCCTCCCTGACATAATTTAAGAAAAGGAAATGTTTGTTTCAAATCCAGGAGGGAAGGCTGGGAGGGGGCAGAGCCTGCTGGTTTTTGCAGAGAAGACAGATGTTCTGAGGCTGGGACATGTTGTTCAACTCCTGGCCCCACTGCCACTACAGGCTTCATGTGCAGCCTTGCCCACATCACTCCGGTAGACACCTGAAATGTCCCTTCACCGTTTTCCAAGAAACACTGGCACTTGGCAAGCAAATGGACTCTGAGGCATCCCTCAGTCCGTTTTCCCCTTCCCCTGGCCGCCCCCAGAGAACCCTTGGTCCTAAACACTTCCTGCAAAAGCTTTTGGAGGTAGCTAACTTCATCCTTCAACTCACAGCTGACAGGTAGTGCCACTGCTTCCCCTAGAGGACTTTCAGACTCCTAGGGTATCCGCCCAGGGCAAAGCTGGCATTTGCCAGATCTAAGCACCCTGAATGCAGGGCTCTGGTGCTGGCCCCAGCGAGTGCTCCAGCAGCCCCAGAGCTGGACCTTCATATCTGTTAATTTGGTAGGTTATCAAACTCTCTTACAAAGCAAGTGATTACAATTAACTGAAGTTTTATGTATGTGGAGTGCTCTTTGATGGTGTTTGGGGCACAGGGAGAAGTGAGCAGAAGAAGACTGATGCAAGTGTGCCTGAGTCATCAAGTCCAGGCTGACCTTGTGACAGATGTGGGGCTTCTACATAACTTCAGTGTAATATGCTCATACACAGCCCTCCATAGCTTTATTCTTAACTGTGTGGGTGACAACCAACAGAACAACTTCCATGGAAAGCAGGTGAATTTGTCATCCTCAACAGACCAGACCTGTGTCTTCCCATGGGCTTTCTCTGGGGTGGCACACTCACTTTCTGGTGCAGACCTTGCTGACACCCCAGCATTGGATAAAGACATACTCAAAAGAGCTTTAAGAGAACCACATTTAAAGATAGTCTGTATGCATACCATTAGATTTCACTTATTACTTCTGCAATAGTTGCAGTGCAATTACCTGTCACTATGCTGAGCTATTGCACCGTCCTAAGAGTCTGCACCAGTGCTCAGCGCAGAGCTGGATCCCACTCCAAACTGTCAGCAGGCCTACAGACCCTGAGAAATTCAGATTGAACTGTTCTGCAGGCCAGGTTCAGGCTATCTCAAATATCATCTCATTTGTGGGCTCAGTGCAGCTGAAAGAGCAGGAGATTTTGGCCCAGGCACATGGGAGCCACCATAAGACTGGAGTGGCTTCTCCTTGCTTTCACATGTCTGGAGTGCTTCTGCCACATGGTAACAGTAGGAATGAGTTATTTGCTCCACAAGCATAACCACAACCTAACACTGCATGAGACACATAGGAACTAAAATAAAAGCATGTCCTAACCGTATCACAGCTATTGTTCTTCAGCAGG
>NW_008623866.1:18582-68427 GCF_000691845.1 Merops nubicus
TCTGAGGGGGTTCAAATCTTTGTGGTTTCTTATGTTTAGGGGGGAAGAAAAGATCAAAGAACAACATCCTCTGAGATCTGGCCTGGGTGGCACTATCCCTGGATCACTTGGTGGCATATGACACTGTAGCCTGCAAAACAGGCTTTAACAAGGCAAGATGCATGAGCAGCTCAGTGCTGGCTGCCCTGCACTGCCACAGGGCTCAGCAGCAGGGTGAGCTGGGTAGTGGCACTCAAGTCCCTCAAGTGGTGTGGTCAATGAGACAGCTGTGTCCTGGGTAAGGCTGGCACAATGTCCTCCAAAGTCCATCTTTTGAGACTTCTTCCTTGTTGCATGCCAGTACTGTCTGCCCTGGGACACACAGTTCCTTCACACCCGGGTCAACTCCTGCTCACCAGGGAAGGGATATTTAAAAATTTCCCTGAAAGAAAACAACCCATGAGCTTGTGGGCTGGCAGAGTGGATATCCCACCATGCCCTGCCCACCTACACAAGCTGTAAGCTTCCAGCACAGGGCAGCAGTGCACAGGGACCAAAGAGCCTCTCAGCCTTGCGAGGCAGAGAGCATGTCACATGGGGTTGGCAGAGGAGCTACTTGCCTCAAGCTACCCCCAGCAAACCCACCTGCCTGTCCAGCTGCTCTGTGCCCACCTAAAAGCCTTACAAACCCTGCAAGGCCCTGAGCAAGCTGTCCTAAGATCTGAGTCCTGATTAGAACAGGGAGTTGGGCTAGGGCTCTCCCGAGTTCCCTCCAGCCTGATTTATTTCATGAAGCCACCTTTGTGCACCATGGAAGGTCATCCCAGGCCAGCACCACGCTGGTCCTAGACACTTCCCATAGAGGCTGAACCACCCAGAGTTCCAAGCCCTGATGCAGAGGCACTGCAGCCAGATTTCCCCTGGTATTTAGTTTATCCCTTCTGCTAACCCAGCTGGTAGAGATCACCACCAGAGCTGGCACAGGACCTAGAAGAGCTCATGCACAGCCAACTCAAGCCCAGCCTTCCCAGGACTTCTTCTCCTGTTTGTGCCCCATGGGCAGAACAAACAGCATTTTGCTACAATTGAGCAAGCTGATGCAGAAAGCCCAGGGTTTAGCTCTTGAACCCCTGCTAACTTTGCAAGGCTGGAGCCTGAGGGAATAGCCATGGAAACCATGGCAGCCACAAGAGGTAAAGCAGAACTTTGAGCCTGGGAACTTTGATTGCTTTGCTAAATAACAAGGAAGGGTTTGGGAGAAAGACTTCTCTAACATCCTGGTCTGCCCATAAAATGAAATAATAGGCTGTACATTTAATAACTTTGGATGTTTTATGACATTATTGTCTGTAAACCTTCTTAGTTTCCTTAGTAATCAGAAAACCAACTCCTCTAATAGAAAACACGGTGTACTCGCCCCAAGAGCGGAGAATGAAAATTGGTCTCCTATGCAAATAGTTCACTTATAATCAAACACAAACACTGAAAAAGGCCAGGTTCCCCAAAGGATGTATGTTTACTTTATAAATAAGGAACTGGGACACAGGAACAATATGAGAGTTTTACCACTTTGGAGCTGTGACTCACTAAGGTAACTGGGAGTTTCACAAGGGGGCTTGAGATGCAGCAGACTCCCAGTGATGACACTGCACTTTGTGGTTTTTTTGTGGAAAACTCTAAAAAAGACTTACTCTTTTTCACAAAACCATGAGGATGACCCCCAGATAAGTCAGCAGGGTTTCCTGTTTAGGTATTTGGCCTGGGTGTTTACTTAGTTAACCTGAAATCAGCACAAACACGTGAAGAAAGCAGAACTTTTAAACTCTTCACTGAAGGTAAAACAGTTTCTTAGATAGGCTCAAATCCTCAGGAATTAGGAGAATCAGTTCCTTATAACTATTTTTTAACTCTTTTTAGTTCCCAGCCATGAATTGTGAGCACAGTCTGGATTTAAGACATTGGAGCTTTTTTGGAGTAACAAAATCAAAACCACTAAATATTTTACTATTTATAAGTAATCCGTTACAGGTAAGTAATGGAGTCCTGGTATAGCTTTGAATTAATGTATAACTTAAATAATGGCTAGTCTAGTGCTGTTGTGTGGGTTTACATCCGGGAAGGCTTTAGGCAAAAGCAGAGGTTGATGTGGATGGTTGAATAATACAGTAAAAAGAAAGAGCCTAACACAAGAAAAAAGCAAGCCCAGTATAGGGAATTATAAATATAAGACAGGAAATATATAAGGAAATGTTAATATAACAAAGTTTGCTATAAGCAAAGACAAAAAAACATTTCCCTCTGTCACCTCCCAGGAAGTGTCTCAAGTTTTTAGGGTTCTTTGCTGAGCCCACAATGCACCTTCCAGCTTCTACCTGCAGAAAGAAGTCAAGGCTGGAGATGATCCGCCACAAATACCATCTAGGTGAAACATTCAGCTCAAGAAATACTAAAATGAGGGTGAGAGTGCCCAGCAATGAGCCACAACTGCTATACCGCTCTGAATACAGGAATGTCACTCTTTTGTAGCCATCTCTGTTTACTCTACTGCACCCACATGGAGAGGATGCTCCCAGAGACAAAACAGTACCTGTGTTCCCCCTGGCCCATCAGCCACGCACAGCTCTGAAAAAAACACTACTGGAGAGGTCTTTCAGGAACATACTGTCTTCTCCCTTTTAAGATGGAAAATTGGAAGCCCGAAACCCCTTTTCAACCCCTGTATTATCATACCTTGGGACATATAATCAACAATCTCCAACAAAAAGACATTCAGCAACATATTCAACAGGGTAAAAAGTCATGTCCATACAGCTGTGGTAGAGTTAATCATGAGACTGGACATATACCTACATTCCAGCCACATCCTGAGTGCTGAAGGACAGGTAGCAATTTCCCCTCATTTTCAGAGGGGCAGAACAGTATCAGCTTCCACTGAGGTGCTGAGGATACTTGAGGGGAAAAAAACCCTACCTTTACAAAAAGCTGAAAACAAGGGCAGAAAGTCAGATTCCCCAAATCTCTGTTGTTTGAGAGGTCCCTACTCCTAGAGTTGCACTGAGCCTCAGCAGAGTTTAGAGTGGGTTTTCTCAAATAAAACTTTGTATTGCTCTCAAAAATAATGGGTAATTTTTCCATGATAAGACAGTCAAAGCTATTGAATGCAGGATTTCACTAGTTTATTTGCCTTTCCACATTAGCCAAATTGTGGATCACTCTTGTGCCTGCAGCTGAGGACCTCAGCTACTTCCCTAGCAAGGACAGCCATAAAACTGAAATAAATAGTTGGACTTGTCCAGATTTATGAGATGTAATTGAAAAGTAAGGTAAGAACTTGGAGTCAACCCCCAAACCACTCTTGATCATTAGTAAGTAACCATTTCCACAGAGAGAGCATCATGCCAGCAAAATCAGAATGAAGAGGAGATGCACCTTTGCTTTTTGAGAGAGATGTTAACAAGAGTTCACTACACACAAGGCAATAAGCAGCCCTTTTGATGTGAACAGAATCTTCAACAAGCAAAGATGGAATGAACTGCAGCTGCAAACGCTAAAAGAATAATGCATATCATTTCTTGGGCTGGTGGGTAGAAATTTTCTGAAAATCCCTACAGACCTCTAGAAGGGATCTAGAAGTCTCCGAGATTACAGTGCAAGAAGATAACTGACCAGCACTGCGAGATGGAAATTCTACCTGTGATGCCTTGTCCTGAGGAAGGCAGAGGCAGCTGCTGCTGCCCTCCTACCACCTCCCACCTCCACGGACAGAGCTCCACCTTCCAGGGGACACTGAGATGACCTCCCCAGCCTGCCTCTGTTCACCAGGTGGTGGCAGCTCTTTATAGGTCCATATGCATTGCAAGACATAGAACACAGGCATTACACATGAGGTATTTTGTCAGTGTATTTTCAGAGTGTATTATCAGAGTAATGTCCAAGCACTTTTGCAACCATTTTATAGATGGAAAAACTGAGACAGAGAAACCAAGAATATTCACTTCACTTCTGATATACCAAGTCAGATATGTTTACCAATTTCAGTGTTTCTTTAGGAAAAACCCATGTGGGGAAAACTGTCATATAAATGTATACCATATAACCAGTATCAAGTGACAGGTTCCACATGAGTTGGTGTCTCTAACTCCTGAATTAACTCCTCTACCCACAATTAGGCAGGATAATCTGCAGCTGTCCAGTTCACTGAAATCACATTAACGATTGCAAACTTTCCTGGGCACTTCCAAAGCTGAACATAATTTCCACTTCCAAACAAGTGCAACAAGACAGACTGTGCTACCTGCCTAAGGTTAAGCTACTGATAGTGTTGTTCTTTTACTTGCCTTAAATAGCCAGGGTATTTTAGGCTGGAGGAGAATTTTGGCCCAGATCTGTCTCTGCTCCCAAATGTATGTTCATCTTGGAGCTTGGAGTAACTGCAAAGGTAAAAGGACACGGAGAGTCCATATGTCATCCAGGCTCTGCACCTGTCCCCTCTGCCCTGTTGTTGCCCACACTGCTGAGATTTTGGCTCTCCCATCAGCTGCATCTGGCACATCAGATCAAACTGGTTCTTTGCTCAGGTACAAATGTCAGGAAGGGAGAGAGCACACACAGTCCAAAACTGGTCTATTAGAAATGTGGGGTGGTGGGAGGGACCTGTGAATGCAGGAGAACCCGAGCCTGAAAATACCCAGGGGAAGAAAAGGGATGGCCTGAGGGGCTGACTAATAAAGCACCTTTTCTCCTAGGAGTCTGAAGGAGAACAAAAAGCCAGATGGAGATGAACAATCCTGCTCCAGCCAGAAGAGGGATCAGGGACCACTTCCAAGAGGAAGGACTCACCAGTAAATTCAAAGTGAGATTCAGCAAGAATCACAGAGCAGGATCTAGGTGACAGCAGTTATATACTATGTGCTTATACAGCCTTCTGCAGGACTCTGTTTATTTCTCCTCCTTTTCTACCTGTTACCTAACATTGTGGTGCAGCATTTAACAGCTGTGATCCCAGCTCCCTAGAGGTGGCTGCACACCAGCAGAGTGGGTGTTTGCATACAGCATATTAAATGCATCCATCTCCCCAGACACTGTCTCTGTCTATGCATTAAGCAGCAATCCAGGCTGGCTGCAGAGCAGCATCTGTGTAACACTCAATGCCAATGCTGCACAGCAATTTTAGAAGCTTAAATGAAGAAAAGCACAGATGTTTTCCAAAATCCTGCAGGATATTTTCACTTTTACCAACAGCTGGGCAGGCTTTTGCATGGCAACATATAGCAGACAGCAATGCAGAAAAAAAGGAAGAGATGGGGCCTGAGCTGAGCTGCCAACATTCCAGTAAGAAATGTTATTTCAATAAAGAGCACAAATGTAGATGCTATTTCTGAGCAGAGCAGAATCCTTGCCCACCAATTCTTTATATGCTGCTTGAATTTTCTATCATCTCTACCATAATAAATGAAGTTATTTGTCCATGTGACTTTTGCTACTGTCACAATATTCTCAGAGTTGGTATTTCAGAAACAAACAAAAGAAACCCACAAAAACAAACAAACAAAAAAATCATTTGCGAGTTTCAGTGCCTCTCACGCTCAGGCCTCCTTGTCTGACTGCAGTCACTTGGTCTCCACATGGAGTGGGAAGTGCATAGCTCATGGTGGGGACTCCACCATCCAGATCAGTGGAGGTACTGGAATTAGGATCTAGCTGGGAAGCCCAAGAAGGGAACCTGTTGCACATGCCTTATAGTCAGAGGTGCTCCCATGTAGTAAAGTTATTGTGCAAAGGCTACTGTTGTTTTCACACACATTGTCTCTCTCCATCACAAAGACAAGGGATTACCACGACCAATGTGCTCGCTGAAGTGAACTAAGACCTGAAAAAACTTCCCTCCAGCCTCACACTGTCTGTAGAACCAAAGTGACCCCTCCCAACCAGGTCTTCAAAGTTCAGAGGAATTTTGCCACAGAAGTGCTTTGCCACACTTGCTTTTGAACAAGTTTGCTTTAAGAGGTGTGCAGGGGAGGGGAGAGGCAATTACTTATGGGCTTAGCTCATTCCATGAAGAAGTGTAATTAAAGAGTGAAACCCACAGCATATCTCGCAGTGCTACACATTAACACAGTATCTTTGAAAGCTCTGTGGTTGTACACATGGAAAAAAACAGAACAAGAGGAAAAAATGTACTTTGAGCAATGTAAATCTATAGTGTCACATTACCACAGCTTCTTTCCACCTGAGGAAAAAAAAAAACAAACCACAACCATAATAGCAAGTCAGTGAGGAAGAAAGCATTTTGTTTCTTTTTTGTAATTATCTTGCAAACAGAAGATAAAACGTGGAGATATGCCAGGCTTCTTGGAGAGTAACAAAAGGAACCCAGAGTTACAGAGCATACCTGGGACTCCCTCTCTGCTTCTCTTTCCTCCTTTTCCTCAGGTTCTCTATCAGGTGCTATACACAGCACCTTAACACAAGTATCAACAGGTTTAGTCAGTATATTGTGCTATAAACTAGGAGTTCTCCATCACAAGGCAGTGTCCTCACTTGGAGTGCTGTGGAAACGTGGAAGCACAAAGTAGTCCCTGATCACTTTTGAGGTAAAAGCTATCCAGCACAAAAAATTCTGGAAGATGACCCCAGTTCCTATGGAACACAGTTGGAAACAACCTGTATTCATTATGAACCCATGAGATCCATAGCCAGACCATCTACCTTCAGTCAGCAGAACTGCTTTTCTGACCACACCGTATCTCTCTGAGATTTGGTCTACTGTCCAAAGTGCTTCTACTCTCTATATTAATTGAGGAAAATGCAGAGAGAGCCTCAGGCTCCATTTGTACCAACCTGCAAAGCAATTTAGTAAAAGTTTAACTCCTGCTTGAAAAGGAGGTCATGAGGTGAAGCCTATAAGCCAAGGAGAAGTGCTCCAGCAGGCATGTGGTTATTTGGTGCACCACATAAAATCAGCTATGCCATCTCTAAGCATAACCTTACGATTCATCACGTGCAGAAGCCTTTGGAAACTGTTGAGAACAACTATTTTGTCCCTGGAAATACCAGCTAAATTGGGTAAGAATATGAAAACTTTTGTTGTAGTCATTATGGGCTTTCTTCCACCATACGTGGTTCTGGGCAGCCCAGATTTTGCCCCAAAAGAAGCTGAACTGGAAAGACAAAGCTTACAAGAATCTGTATGCCCTCAGCTCGAAGACACCACATGTTTTCACTCTGCCAGTGCTTCTGGGACTCTCAAAAGCTTTCCAGGCATCCAAGATACAACATTACAGGCTGTGACATCCCTCTCCCTGTTCTCTACCAAGCAGGGGAAGTCCTGTTGCTTCACACAGGCCACAGAATATATTATTCACCCTGAAATGCACAGAAGACATCAGACAAATGAGACCTTGAGCAGAGAGGCACCTGCTATTGTGAATCTTGTCTCTTTAATGAGAAAGGGGAAAGGGACCACAGTAACATTTCCTAAAGCAGGGGGCTGTCCAAAGAAATGCACAGTACCCATTACAATGCAAGTGACCTGAGTAAAATCTGGGCAAGCAGCTGCCCTGGTAGTTCTGCACAATGCCTTCCAGCAAGGGACGTGTCTTGTCCTCCCTCAGCTATAGCTAACAGGGCACACAGAAATTCCTGAAGTTGTAAGGCTTGAGGCTTCATCTTTTATCTGATCTCACACTCCTGACACCTTGGTATCTTAGCTTTCCTAAGAAAACATTGCCACAGAACAGCAATGGCATGTGCTAAGTTTTTCCATCTGCCCTTTATTTCCTGGGGTTGCAGGTGATGTAGCAAGGCTAAGGAAGCTTTGCCACAGAGTTGATAGGAGGCTCCTCAGAGGATATGACCAAGCATAGCATGTTCCTCTCTCTACTTTTCCCCGTGGTGATGGTTCTGCCCTGCCCTTCCCTCAGCCTGGTTATACAAGTCTGACAGCCTCCAGTCTGACCTTGTTCTGCCTTCCTCCCCCCCTTCATGTTACCTTCCAGCATTTACCAGGGCACAACAAAAATGCACGTCTCCAAAAAACTCTGTGCCTGACCCACGCCTGCCCACGTATCCTCCGCAGATCCTGTTTTCAAGACTTGGAGGCAGGGATCAGTAGGCTTACCGCATTTGAGTGGCCTTCACCCAGGTCATTGCAGAATGAGTCTACAACCCTTTCTGTTTCCTAGGATCCATGGAAAATAATGGGGATTTGACATTTATATCTGGATGGCTTACAAGATCTCTGCATCTCTGAAGAACTATTGAGCTTGGGAAGCAATTGTCAATCTAAATTACACATAACTGGAAGATTTTTTCATCCACCCTTCTCTGAACATCTGGGCAGATCTTCAGCTGGTGTAAATCAGCGTAGCTGTGCTCAGTTACTCCAGCTGAGAATCTGGCACATATGTCTTATAGCTCTTCCAACATTAAAACCAAACATTCTCTTTTTATATGAGCTTAAATATTTGTACTATGTTCTTTGGAAAATCTTCCTTTTCTTTGGTGCATATTAGACTCACCCAAAGAGATGGGTATAAGAAAAATCTTTGGAACATTTAGACTTTACTCGGTCCCTGTTTTCTGTGTTTGTTCTGGTTGTTCTTTCCATCATTGTTTTAATGATGTGAAGTGGACATGCAAAAAATCCATGTATGGGAAAGAAACTGGTGGAGGACCAAAAGCTGCCTACAGATGAAATGCAAAGTACTTAATGGAGTTAAAGCTGGCAGAGCCAAATAAAGCCAGTTGGGTTATGCAGGTCCCATTCTAGAGTTGAAAAACAGACTTTGTGCATTTCTAAAACTTACTCGAGGACACTGAATTGGAATACGTCTGTCATGGAAATAATGGATCTATGCTCATTTACATCAAAGGACAAAGTGGCCACCTTTCTATACATGGAAATGTATTAATCTCCCCAGGATTACAAGATTATCTTTAGTCCTAGGCCACATGAAATTGAACTTTAAAGTTCTATGTCTCCCCAGTATCCCACTTCCTCTAAGGTTAAGATCCAAACTCTAACAGTCTTCTGCAGTATCCCTGTCCTCATAGCCACATGGAAGTCTGGGGAATTTTTTTTACCCCAGCTGTGAACCTCTGCATCAGAAGATTTTTCTCCTGACTTTAACTGCTTTGTACATTATTTAATGTCCGTCCCTTGAGTACTAGGGTAGACTTGCTTGATGCCTTCTGAATTTTGACTGCAGTTCATCACTGTTTTTCACAATGGTTGCTGAAACAGCCCCTTGTTAACTACTACATAAATCTCTTATTCCCCTGAACGCAGGCGGTTTGGAATCCACTTCTGTGTGACTATAGAGTTTTTCCTTCCCATCAGTCACAGAAGAAAAGTTATTAAAAACAGTGTTTTTAATAAAGCCCAGAAAGCTCTGCATTTCCTGTACATGTCTGGCTCGCAAAAGAGGCTCCTTTTCAAAAGTTCCGTAATGCAAAGCTTATAGCATCTGCCAAGGAAACTATACCTGTACTCAAAACAGCAGAAGTGAGTGAATGAAAAGAAGAACCTGTGCATATGTCCTTATCAACCAACCTCCAACTAGTTCAGAAAAACTGCCAGGAATGAGATTTCTACTAATTTTTAAAGCCTGCAGGATTCTTCTGTCAGCACTAGAAAAATCCTACAGCAAAAACCCTCTCCATCTTGTCTTGTCTGCCTACAGAATGAGCTGGCTAAGAAATGCAGCTTACTCGGTCTGTCACAACATCTGGAAGTCATATTGACACATCCAAGCAAATGAGAGCTGGAGACCAGCGAGTTATGTAAAGAATGAATACGCCTGCCCGACGCTCTCCCAGACACTGCATTATCGGGAGGGGAGATAAATGGAGCCAAATAAAGAAATCAAGGTGCAAGAAAAGGATCACATTGGCCCACTCACCATCACAGCAAAGGTGCTGCCTTTAATTTGTATTCAGAAGGACAGCTGAGAGATCATACTACTGAATATGTACATTGCCCTGCAAGAGGTTAAGGGAAATATATAGAAGTGTTGTTATAAGCGATGAGTGAGGTAATAGCTCCTAAGCTTTATTTTCAGTTCATCATCTGAGATAAAGAATAGCCTACTCCACAGGGAAACTTCACTACGCTAGTAGTCGTGGCTGCACTGAAGTTGCTGGTGACGGTACCACGACTTGCAAATAAAGCTGTTTGTAAATGGTGTTTCTTCTGTAGTGGCTACTGACTGGCAGGATTTCTATATTTTCATGCTGCCTCTTTTCCCAGCTCAGCATCACACTGCAAACTGAGACGTTCCAACTTGAACTGTCTGGCACCAGCATG
The DNA here is from genome assembly GCF_000691845.1 of Merops nubicus. NCBI lineage: Eukaryota > Metazoa > Chordata > Aves > Coraciiformes > Meropidae > Merops > Merops nubicus. Next base: position 28,868 of record NW_008623866.1, read on the forward strand.
AACTGCTTGTTATCAGCAGTTCTCGCTTGCTGTTGTCAATTTTACATCTTTTAGGTCACCAAAGAAGTGTTGCTGAGCTTGTCCTATTGTCTGCTTTTGGAGGCCACCAGAGCAGTGCTAATCACAGCTGCCAGGCCTGAGATGCTGGCATGCTCCAAAACATTTTATAAATACTACTCTACCATCTGATGTACTGTTCGATGCACAGATGGCATTGGTGAAATATCTCTAGAATGCACCAAATATTTGTCAATAGCAAGTCCGTGCCTCAGAGCCATCCAACAAATTGGAATACACTATTGTTTTGTTGACCTTTAATTGGTGTGAAGTTTAATGACACATTGTTCCCAAACTGTGTGATAACCGCTGAAAGACATGCTGGGTCTGCTACTGCAGTTTTGCAGCTTTTCACCATTTTTGTCAGTGCCTTTTGCCACTGCCCTGTCACCTAGCAGTGACATCTCCAGGGGTGGGTGAATGCTCCAGGCAAGGACAGCTGGCACAGTGAAGGCAGGAGACGCTGATCTGGTTACAAATGTCACAGCCCTACTGCTGTGAGGGAAGTGGTGAAGACCCCAAGAGCTTCTGCAGCAGGTAGCAATGCTGCTTAGAGTAAATACACTGCCAGAAAATCGATAGTCTGCGTTTAGCTGGGTGCACAGAATTATCACCCAGCAGAGGTCAAAACCTGCAACTACAGCTGGAAGCCTCTGCCTAGCACCCCATCTCCAAATTATCCCTTCCAACAGCTCTTAATGGAGCCAGTGCAGAGTCAAAACCTGAGGCAACAGCTAGGTTTAATAACAATTGCATCGAATGTAGGTCACAATTCCTGTGCCCCTACTATGTGCTCTCCCTTGTTTGCAAGAAGTCTTCCAAGAACAGAATCTCCTCTTTGTGTCAGAAGATTGCTCCCAGCTACCTTTTTCCTGGGGCAAGATAGGAAAAGGCCAAAGACAAACCTGGGCAAGCCGTAAGTTTCCCACCAGGAAGGATCAAGTCACTGGAGTGAGCACTGTGTTGATTGTGGGACATTTGTCTTCTAGCTAAATGTAATTTGGAGTTCAAGCTATTTATCAATGGCTTTTAGGGTATTTCAGACATCAGTCTGACTGAAATGATGACATGCCAATTTGGGATTAAGGACTGGATCTTGCCCCTGAAATTCCACCTCTGAATAAGAACTGAGAGCAGCATTTGAACAGGGGAGCAGCCATCTCCCGAATAGATTTCCTGGGAAAACACACATCTTTGAAATGATCAACTTACAGTGTGAAGTTATTTCTCCATACAGCTGCAGACACGGAACAGGAACGTACCTCGTTCCTGTAGGTCTTGTTGTTTATGGAAAGCCCATACACATCAGCTGCTATGACAGGCAGCAGAGAAGGCAGCCTGGCTGCAGTGCAGGCAGGCAGCACTGCCCCTCTGTAGGTCAGCTGATTCCACATTTGGCCAAGACCACTATGATCTAGTAGGGAATAATTTAATTTTTTCATACCTGGGAGAAGCAACGAGTTACTTTAAAGGCAGATCTGGGCCCCTTCACATGGCCTGAAATGCACACTGCAGAAATTTTAAAGGCATCAATCCATGGCAGCTACTCTTGTCTAGTGATTGCATTCAATTCAATTCGGGTCCCATTTCAGGAGCCTGCCTAAAGGTGAACAAGGCCCAGAAATTCAACCTACACCCTGAAGATCAGAGATCAAAGAGCAAGTGCTGCATAAAACACAATAAATTCCTTTCATCAGATGAGGAACGAGCTGGTCTTGATTTGACACAAACAGTTGTAGGGCTTTGTTGCAAACTACAACCATGCAGGTATTTCATTTGTTTTTACCCTCGGCTGTTATCATCTCTCCAGAGCTGGCTCAGGCAGAACCAGGTCAGTCGGTTCCAGTCTAACCTTTCAGGGGAGGGGAAGAAGGAGGGACCCCTTATTTGCACTGCTAAGCAAAGCCAATCTTTCTATCAACATCTGCCCTGTTCTTTTGCTAGACAGCTTTTAAAAACAGCATAGCTAGGAAGAAAAAAAAACACCATACCCCACCCAGTCTGCCCCCACTACATAGCTACCATAATCAAAGGTTAAAAATGAACTCAACCCAATGAGATGGAAATAGAGAATAAACATGCAGAAGCATCTGAGATTTACTACTCAGATAGGACTATTTTCCATAGGATTTGGCTAAGAATTCCTGGCAGAGGAATGGAAGGCAAATCTCTCTCTGTCCTTTGAATGGAATGGGGATTTTCAGGTCTTTCTCTGTCTGAGTAAGTGAAGGCGTGTGCTGCTCTGTGGATGGGAGCAAATGTAAATACCATGTTCAGCAGTCAAAGGTTCAGTGTAAGCTTACTGCTTTCAGAGGATTTGAGGTTTAAACAAAACCCATAACGACAGCAGGAGTCTTCCTTACCTCAAACGTCTGATCCAAAAGCCCAGCAAAGTGGCAGGTCATCTGAGCATGGACTATTTGCTCATTCGGCATATGAGAGTTATCATTTAAATATTTTATGAAGTTTGTAAAGAACATTGCAATAATTGGGATCAAACGGTGCAAGTTTTCTTTCTTACCCTTCATTTTCAGCTAAACAAGTCCAGGCTTTAGCAAATTCCAGCTCTGCTGCCCAAGCACACAGGAGGTCTCTCTCAGCAGTCATAAATGCGTATAGCTCTCAGTACACACCAAATGCATTTTTATGTAGGAACTGTTGTCATTGGAGCAATAAGCCTCTCCCAGTCTGGGAACACCACACATCCCTAATTGACATGTTACACAGATAGGACATCCTTAATTAAACCCCATATAGTTAACTGCTCTCTTCATGTCACTCCAGGCACCTCAGCTGGTATCTCTGCGAGATGCTATTCTGAGAGACAGAAACGTATCCACCTGCTCCAGGCTAGTTTGGGTATCCCCAGAAACCCTGCACAACACAGACTGACCTCATTCTCACGCACCTTCGAAGAGGGGAGACATTCCACTGGCTCATCCAGATGCATGCAATGCACATGCCCTTGTATTTTCTAAGTTCACATGAATTCAGCAATCGGTCTATTTGAAAGTTGAGCAGAGAGACACAAAAAGGATGGCTTTGGACTCAACATAAAATTTGTGTTAATGTAGGGTAGAGAAGTGCATGTTTTCCTCTATGATTCCCATAAGGGACAACCCATAACATTGCCTGTGAGGACCTGTTGGCACCGTACCAAACTGTTCATTGAAATCAGTCTTACCAGTCTGGGTCACCACAGGGTAAGAAGGACATGGAGGTGGTGGAGTGGGTCCAGAGAAGGGCAACGAGGCTGGTGAAAGAGTTGGAAAACTGCCTTATGAGGACCAGCTGAGGGAATTTGGGTTGTTTAGTCTGGAGAAGAGGAGACTGAGACGTGACCTTATTGATCTCTATAACTACCTAAATGGAGGTTCTAGTGAGGCTAGTGCTGGTCTCTTCTCCCAAATTACTGATGATCAGATGAGAGGAAATGTCCTCAAGTTGCACCAGGAGAGGTTTCAATGGGATATTAGGAAGAATTTCTTCACTGAGAGAGTGGTTTGGCCCTGGAATGGGCTGCCCAGGGAGGTGGTGGAGTCATCATCCCTGGAGGTGTTCGAAAAACAAGTAGATTTAGCGCTTGAGACTATGGTCTAGTGGTTAAGGAAATGTTGGGATGAAGGTGGGATTTGATGATCCTAGGGGTCCTTTCCAACCATAGTGATTCTATGATTCATGTCTGCACATGTGTACAACCACTCAGAAAGTCCAGATCCCCAATATCTGTCCACTGAATGGTCTCCCCAAAATAACTACCCCATACAAAGCCCTGCAGCAGTCACAGCACAAACACAGGGCAGGAGAAAACCTCTGTCAGTCTAAGCAGCCCCCAAAACCTAAGTAAACAAACGAGGGAGTAAAGTCTGTCCATTGCCAGGCATCGCTTTCTCTCCAGCTGGCCAACTGTTCACTGCTGGCCTTCACTTAACTACACGTTCCAGCACTGACAATGCTTGAGGAGTATTGATGTGGGGACAGCTTTCACTCTCCATACTTCCCCTAAAATGCTGCTTTTAATGCATCCCTTCCGTTTTCTCTTGTGCCTTTCCACGCCCTTTAGTTGGCAGAACGTAGCTCCTGTGGAGGATGGGGATGGAGGTGTTTGGGGGGGTGGTGCTGCTGAGCAGGCCAAGTCCCTGGGTTGTGGGCTAGGGATGCTGAAAACCCCCCAGTTCCCTCGTCCACCCTTGTTTTGCACCTCTGTGAACAGTGCAGATTAATTTGCTGTGCTGGAGGGACTGAGCAGAATCACTCCCTCCAGTGAAACTTGAGGACAGGAAAGTGATGTCGCAATGTAGAGCTGTTTACCCCACAGGCTATTACAACGAAGATCTTGTGCATACAGGAAAACCTGTAAAAAGCCAGGAAACCACTAAAGTGCCAAGGTAAGGCTCCACATTCTGAGCTGGTTGCATTCTCCTTAAAGCAGAGACCCAAATCCACAGCTGGTGTTAACTGGTGAGGTCCAGTTACATCATCTAACCAAATTCAGTGTATTCCTTGGGACTGCACCATGCTTGGCAATAGCCTCCTTGTTCTATATGTGCTCTCAACTACCAAAACCCACATTCAAAGGATGAGATTTCCAGCCAGAGCATTGTTTGAAGTTTGGGATTTGGAGGTGGCTCAGCAAGTGAAACATCCCACATGACTTCAGATCACAGCAGTGGTCAGAAGCCGAGCTGTGCACGCTGGCTGTGCTTGAAGAAATCCAGAGCAAACAGAGCAAGCAAGCCAGACCTTGCTGAGATCAGCAAAGGGAGGTTGTGGCTCAGTCTTCTACAGAGTGGTTACTACGTGGCCATCTTGGCACATCAAGTAAAGAGAGAGTGGGAAGGAGAGAGGGAGGGAGAGAGAGAGGGAGAGAGAGAGGGAGAGAGAGAGGGAGAGAGAGAGGGAGAGAGAGAGGCTTCTTGGTTGCTTTTGCTTGAGCCATGAGAAATCTTCCACTGTTTTATGTCCTTCCCTCAATGTATTTATGTAAATTCTTAATATGGTTGGTCATCCCAAATTGCCTAATGGGGTGAAGAAACCTCCTATTTTCAGGACACAATTGCATCACAGATTCAGAGTGTGATTTTGAAACTGTTCAAGGTCCTAATTCTTATCAGTGCATCCAAATTCCTGTGTGGGAACCTAAACATCATTATGAAATTTAATCCAAATTAACTATGTATTTTCAGGCCTGAGGAGCCAAATATGGAACTAAATATCCCTTTGAGCCTACGTGCAGATGGCTCATCCCTCAATGGTAGCATATCCATGTGCCCACATCTGGGATGCCTGCACAAATGAAAGTCCTCACCTGCAGAAAGCTCATCGCCTGAAAGCGTGCCATCCAGGTGCCATGCAAACCGAGCTGAGGAACAAGCCTGGGGCACCTCTCATGTCCATCTGCCATTTTAAGCTTAAGCAGACAACTAATCTATTGTTTGCACCAGGCATTTTGCGTTAAGCAAAGGTAGGGACAACAGTAGTAGTTTGCTTTTGCCCCACCTTTGCACATGTACTGCAAACCCTGCAAGTGCCCTGCACACACAGCTGCCTCCACCCATCCCCACAAGGTGCTAAAGTTCATGGACTGAGTCCAGGCAGGATTTGATCTGAGAGCAACCAAAATTCAGCTCAGGGGACGTTTCAGGACAACACTCACTTTCTGTGGCCCTTAGAGGGAACCATTCCTCAGCTTTCATGTGAGAGGACTCTGACTCACTCCAGGGACCTGACAGCCTAATTCTGCTCCCTCTCTTCCTGAATACTAGCAGGTCCAGCAGTAGTTCATACCCTGGTTCAAACCAGTCCCTTTCTGAACCATGGTCATCTCTTCCAGTTCAACTCAAGTTGATGTTGTGACACCTACACTTCTCCTTGGTGATGCAGTTTCCTCATTTTTAACTCCAGCTTCCTGGACATGACCTGCTTTTTTCCCCACCTTATTCCTGAACTACAATGAACCAAGAACATTTTCTTCATTTTGTTGTGAATACAAAGCTAACCTGGGTTCTGCAGTTCCTTCCTCAGGATTAAAAGTGTCAGCCAATGAAAAGCTGAGCTGAGGAAACAAGTACACAGTTTGTTACAAAGAATGTTTGGACACTATTTTGGAATAATTTTAAACGCAAGACAACTAGAAGAACTACACCAGCACAGACACAGACAGCTCCTTTCACTGATCCTGTTGACATCCAGCTTCTGCCCAGGGCTGTGTCCTCAGGGACACCTTTGTGTTGCTCTGTAGTGTGTTTATCCCAAAGATAAGAGCTTTTGTCCTTCATCTGCTGCATGTGATAATCTTACAGCACAGCTTTCTTTAAAATGTTTGTAACAGAAATTCAGTATTAGTGGGCATTATGAAAACAAAAGTGAGTGAAAACAAAGATGCCAGAAGCACTAAGGCTACACCTACTGGAAGGAAGCAACAGCCTGAAGAAACTTCTTCAATTTTAAGGTAGAGTAAATCTTCACACTTACATGAACATGTAAGTCCTCATCACACACCACTCAGCAATTTTTCTGGGCAGCACTAGGGCGGGAGGAGTACAGACACACGCTTCTGAAGTGTATTTTCTTGTCTACAGCAGCTACCCTGTATTCACCCCAAAATATCTATCTATCCATTATGTGTATCTCCTACAAAGACTGCAAGCTTTTGGTAAGACAGAAATCATCCTTCTGCTCTTCAACAGTAATTTCTCTGCTGTCAGCTCAGCAAAAGAATCAAAGAGATCTTTCTGCATAGTTAGGATTCCTGCCAGGATGAAAAAAAGCCCTTCAGTATGTGTCAAAATACCTAATAAAGATGGTCAGTGTCACAGCTCTGATTGTCATATGAGAAAATCTGAGAAAGAGAGGTCATGCAGATCCTTGTTTGAAAGAGCAGGTTTGAGCAGAGCTCCCCTTGCTTGCCTGTGCTCTCTGTAGAAAGCCCAGCTGAATTTGCCTGGGGGAATAAGAAGATGCTGCAGGTGCCTGGGTGGATGAGAGCCCTATGCCCTGGATGATGCCTCAGGCATGGGTCACTGGCTGGTTGTACAGCAAATGAGAATGGCCTCAGGGCACACATTGCCAAGCAGATAGCTCTAACACATCCAAGAGGCTAGCTCTCAGAGCCGAGAGGTGGATTTCAGACTCCTTGCCCTGTTCTGTCTCTATCCTACTGACTTCCAGCCCACAGCCAACTAAAATATCCCCCAAATAATTTTAAGAAGTTTCATTCTCAAGATAAATAACCTTAGATTGAATATCAGCATTAGTAAGGAGGTGGATCAGAGTATCCAATGCCTGAGATACTGACAATTTCATCAAAGTATTAAGTGACATACAGGGTGCAAAGCAGGGAGTGGGTGCTAAGTATCCTCTGCAGAGAGTCTCTCATCCTCTGTAAGACCAGTCCTCAAGATGTATGTATTGTGAAACAATGGGATTTAGAGGAACAATGAGGATTTACAAAAAAAAAATCTGGTGGTTTTTTTTTTTTTATCCCTAATTTTCTAATCATAGAAGCACTATGGTTGGAAAGGACCCCTAGGATCATCAAGTCCCACCTTCATCCCAATATTTCCTTAACCACTAGACCATAGTCTCAAGTGCTAAATCTACTCGTTTTTCGAACACCTCCAGGGATGATGACTCCACCCCCTCCCTGGGCAGCCCATTCCAGGGCCAACCCACTCTCTCAGTGAAGAAATTCTTCCTAATATCCCATTGAAACCTCTCCTGGTGCAACTTGAGGACATTTCCTCTCATCTGATCATCAGTAATTTGGGAGATGCGACCAGCACCCGCCTCACTACAATCTCCTTCTGGTGGTTGTAGAAAGCTATAAGGTGTCCTCTCGGTCTCCTCTTCTCCAGACTAAACAACCCAAATTCCTTCAGTGGGTCCTCATAAGGCATGTTTTCATGACATCATACCTAACACTGTACTATGTGCTACAGTGCATGGTGGCAAAAACTGGGCCATAGTATAAGATAACATGCTCCAAATGCCAAAAGGAGCAAGAACATCTTCAAAAGGTAAAGTCTGATGTTTAGAGAACAGAAGTCATAATTTCAATGTTCTGATAACAATTCTATTTACAGCAAAGACAGACAGTGTGTTTCTTTCAGCTCCAAGCAATGCTCTTTACGTAAGTCCCTGCTGGACACGCTACAAGGAATTACTCTAATCATGATGGCTATAGGTTTGCCGTGGAGGCTTTGAAGGCACGTAAGAAATTAGATTTTACCAGACTTCAGTCCCACCTCTGCTGGTGCATGGAACAAAGACATCAGTGCTACTGAGAAAGTAATGTTGTTGCAAAACAGACATTTCATGCAAGTCTATTTACTCAATACAAAGTGCTAGAAACATGTGTGGAACATGTCAAATGTGCTAAGGGGCTTGAAAGTTCATCTGTGTAAACAACTCTCATTCTTTGGATAGGTTCTCTGCTTGGATGAATCAGTGTGGATAAAAAGTCCTAATCACCCACCCTGGATCAGATAATAGTCTTCACCTGGCTGCAACCACATATTAGCTCTCTCCCACACTGAATTCATCAAATGAGAAGTGATTCACCCACTACTGTAACTGGTACAAGTCCAAGTCTAGAGGTTACTCTGAATCAATTAAATATCCAAGAAAATTAAAGAAGAAAATTATTCCTGAGTTTGAAGGACAGTGACCAGAACAGTATTCCCTTAGTTAGGACAAAACCAGCTAAGTTTTACTGAAAAAAAAAATTAGTCCTCTTGTTCCTTCACTACTTCATCCATGAAGATGACAGCTTTTTATGTAACCTTGGGTGAATCTCAGATGGTTGGGTTAAACAATTCAAAACCTGGAAAGCTTGTCGAAGCTATCTGAGCGTCTTAAGTCTGCAAGATCTGGTACCAAATACTTAGTCATTTACATTTCTAGCCAAAAGCAGAAGCACAAATACCTACACAGATTTTTTAAAAAGGTGAAGAAGGGCATGCATGGGTCACTGGAATTGATTACCATGCTGACTGTATAGAACCACATAAGTCAACAGCCACCATCTCTTTTCATGCGACAATCGAAGTGAGATTTGCACACTAGAAGACATGGGTGTGACCATTACCAAAATCAAAGAGCTTTTCCAACTGGTTTCTGCCCCAGATTTGTTTTACAAGCCAACTCCATCTTTTTCGGAAATTGCTCACAACTTTCTTTAAGGATTCCTTTGGGAGATGAAGTTTTCTAGGCTAAGATTCAACCCAAAAGGTTTTAATTTTAGCCAAATAGATTTGACCATTTTTGAGTGGTGAAGGAATGGAAGAAAATACTTTTCCCATATGTTCCAGTTTGCTGAGAAGAAAGAATCCTTGAGGAGACACAGAGAGGGAGAGGGAGTAAATATCTCTGAAGGTTAAAAATATTCCCAGACACAACACCACCATGAACTAAGCCCTAACCTTACGTCAAAGAACACAGCAGCAATGGCATTTGCATTTACACCAGCTGAGTATCTGGCCCATAGGAACAGAGGAAGAAAGCTTTCTATTAAAATTTTGGATGGGACACATCAGACTCTAAACAACATGGAAAAAGGCTCATATGTTAACTCCCTTCTCATTCTTTCTCAAGACTAAAAGACAGCAGATTCCAATACACGGAGAAGACAATCTGTTGCAAGACCTACCTGGATGTGATGAGTCCCTCTGCCCACACCTTCAGCAAGACTCAGGATCCCCCAAGGTTCTGGGCTTATTAACCACAGGGTCACTAGTGTCTGTGTGATCCTGGCAGCTCAGCTGCTCAGCCTCTCTGGGTGAGACCAAAGCTCCCATATCTCCACCTGTCGCTTTTTAGCTAAAGTGAGAAAATATGAAGACCAGGAAGAAACTAAAAATCAATGGTGAATAGCACTGAAAATGTGTTGCCCAAATCTTAACAGTTTCAGTATGCGGGAAAGACAACTTACAGTCCTCATCGTGGAAGCCCATAGATCTATACTACAAGATGACCTACACTGCAGTGCTACTTTAGGCAGAATCCATAATGCTTGAGCCATCCTAAGTGAGATAAGAAAGCCAGGTCTCACAAGAACCCAGCTGCACAGCATGAAGCCCAGAAATTCCCAAACATAATTTATTTCTTATCTTACCCCCAACAGAGCCTACAAGGTTTTCCAGAATCTTGATGTCACATGCCAAGACCAAGACAGTCCAGTCTGAAGTTGCCATGGATATGTGGATTAGAGTCCACAGCCCTAGAGCTGTGTCCTTAGGGTCATAAGGAGAACACTTATTTTTATGTATAACAACACCATTATTAAATACTTTTGTCACAGGTCCCTCATCAAGATTGATAGGTGTTATGCAAAAGTGTGAATTCTCTGCCTCAGAGTTTACAATCTGTAAAGATGAACAGCAAATGAAGAAGGAACTAGGCAAGAGTATAAGCAGAGATATATAATTCAATGTCAGTTTGAAGTGTGAAAATCCATAGGTATGCTAACTAGTACCTATGAGCTGATTCTTTCAGCACCTCCCCTTGGTTGTTGCTAGTCTGTGGATTATTTACACTAGCATTTACTACAGATATAGACCTTGGAGAAAGAAATAACTCAGTTTGTACTTTTTCTTAGTCTCCTTTGAAAGCCTGCCATCGATCTCTGCTGGACACAGGCTCCTTATAAGTGCGTGAGCACAGCTGAAGGACATTGAGAATGCTGGTAAGCGTTTGATAGGATGCAAGTGAGTAGGGGGCAGAGGACTAGGCAATGGAAAAAGAAAAAAAGTAGTCAAACAAGGACTGAAAGGCAAACCTGAGACCCTCACATACGGTACAGGTAGAATCAATGATGCAAAACAAGTGCAAATGGCTGTAACACTGTCACAAGTCATCAGGTCTTCTTAGTGACCATCCAGCTTCCATATTTTTAGAAGTACTAGTCAATGGGAAATTAGATGAAAAAAGGAAAGCTAGCAGGAGTCTGAAAAGGAAGAGAAAGATGAGAAAAGGAGAAGAAAGAGCACTTTGAACATAATAAAAATAATTAAAATTTTGATATAGATTATGTGTATGTATTAGAAAAAAACAAGAGTCAATTAAGATGAGCAGTAGCCATTTAGTAGCCAGGAAGATGGTAGAAAATAAGTAAGTTGGTATTTTAAATCCTAGCAAAATTTAACCATAGATGTCCAGTGATGATGAATAACCCATTTATATTGCATGCCATGGACACCTGGAGACATGAGTCTCTTTAGAAAGATAACACTAGACTATTCTCTGATGCAACTACATCAGCATGAAGAAACAAGCGCAGGCAGATTACCAAAATAAGTCTTCTTGCTGGGACAGTTTAGCCCGAGTGATATTGCTCATCCAAACAAAATGCTTTTCTATCATCTTGCTTCTTACACAGGAACATTTGCCAGCACAGCTCCATTGGGTGGATATTGCTGGTCCACAGCATAGGTGGGTTCCAGCAAAATACAGCTATGTCAGGTCTCAACCCTCAACAGGATCAGCAAAGTGACATATTAGGAAAGGTTTCCTGTATTCCAACATGCTGATTCACCTGCTGTTGTCAAGTCTCAATGATTAAAGGCAGAAGTCACACCCCCCTAAAAGCTATATGGTTAGGTTAAACATGATGGGTTTTAAAAAAAAAAAAAAAAGTTAGGTGATAAACACTGGGCTTCTTTTTAACTGCCTTTTGTTTAGGGTTGTCAGTTGTACAGGTTAGAACTTTGATTACAAATAAAGCTGATTTTTTTCACCCTGGGAACTGCAGCCAGAGCCGGGTGTGTAGCATTAGCTCCATGTATCCCCAGAGCAGAGTAGCACTGCAATGAATGTCCATGCAGCACCTACAACTTGCTCAACCAGCCACCCCTCCAGGTCCAGCCTCTACTGGCGACAGTGGCATTGGCCACACAAGGGAGAGATCCTAAATCTGAACATGGTACAGCCCTCTTTTCCAAACCATTAGAGGATTCCCATACTTGAATCACAGGCTCATCACACTACAGAGGACCTGGAGCTCCCTGTGTGGCCTTGGCTCCATGTAGGTTACTATATGAACTTAGTGTTAGGTCTCTGTGTCCAGGTTGCCTGAGTATCAAAGTGGACAATAGTCCTACACAGGTCCCCAGTGGTCTCTTTCAATCATTAAGAGCAGCTGAACAGTATGTAAAACAGGTAAAAAAGGTGAGGGCTTCACCTGTAAACACAATTCAGCTATGGTTATAAGTGCTCTTTATTTTAATTAAGCAAGTTACTTAGTTTTGGTCCAGAATACACACACGCTGACTTACAGACAAGCACCCAGGTACTGAGGTGAGATGGGCAGCATGCCGCTTCAAAAGTTCTTGACTCTTGTGAGACATAACCTGTCTCTATACCAAATTCAGCTACATTGCTGAAAAAAAGACAGTTCTGTGCCCTTAAAGTGAGGTCTGGGCTGTTGGGTTGGTGGGGAAATCCCTGAGTTTAAAGATTAGGCATAGAGTGACTAAGCAAAGGAAGTGGAATGAAAAGCAAGCTCCAGGGGAGAAGAAATCGGTAAGTTGTTGCAGCACTACAATAACTGTTACCCCTATCTCCTGAGGACCTCCGAATTGTCTAAAAGATACTGGTTATGAACTGTTGATGAAGCTTTGTGGGTTCTCCCATGAAAAGGAAAGAGAAATGAAACCCATGAATGGTTCCACTTACATGGCACACTCACCCCCACCCTTCATTTCCTGTACCACTGTCCATCAAGGATTATGTTGACTGTGGAGCTTCTGAGAGCAATCCTGATACCAAATTGAGATGTGGAGAAAATCTCTGCTTTGGATTTCAGGACTTCACCAGAAGGGAGCAGGAGAGACCTGCAGAAGAGCTCCAAGTACCAATGTACTGAGGGAGCGTGTTGTCCTGCACATAGACAGTCTTTGCAGTAGGTGTGTCACAGCCAGGTTCCAAACAGATATGATAACTGCCAGATTAAGAAAACTCACCAACATCATCTTGTGGCCCGAGAAACTGTAGCTTGGCAGTTTTCTCTCCTTGTGCAAGTTGTCTGCCTGTAATCATGCCAGTCCATAAAGACAGTAAAAGTTGTTGCTTTCCTTTCCCACTGCTGATACACTTCCAGTTCATAAATCCATGTGCACCAGAAGAGTTCAATCCTGTGTAAAAGGAACATAAACTAAGTCCAGTTTCACATACTTCTGTATGTAAAAAAATGAAACTGTATCTGCACTTACTGGTTGGACAGGTTAAGACCAAAATAGAAAAATCCCCTTCCCTACTGACTTGGATATTTTGGTCCCTGTATCAAATTCACAGTCAAGAACTGAGAAATCAAGTCTTAACCAGGCACCACAAAAAGATTAGCAAGAAGGAATCTAGTTTAAATCATGTCTAGGTAGGAACAATATTTCAGAACAGGTTTCACAGTAAAACAGAACAGTAAGTACAGAAGACCAAGCTTTTGCCTGGTGCAGGAGTTTCCTAGACAGCAGTTCATGAACCCCTGTCCTAGACACAAGGCTTCAGCTGCTGTCTGGCACACAGTTGCAGAAGTAGCCCTGCAGCAAGTTTTACAACAGGTTTCTTGGAAGACCCACGTTAGCAAAACATTCAATGTAAATATGCCAATCTTTTAACTGCTTGGAGACCTGCTCTTACCTACTTTCATCTGACAGCAGCTCTCCTTGGAGCATGGGTCAGGGCTCTCCACACCACCACTGGGGAGTCAGTGCTTTACACGTGACTTTCAAAAATTTGTATCAGAGAAAAGAAAGATTTGGTATTTCACGTGTCCCAAATTCAGATTCACAGTCTTTGGGAAGGTTGAGAACTATGGACTTTTCTCAAAGTTCTGGTATCACCTGTGCTAATCATTAGTAGATGTAGTAGCTGAGAAACCTTGGACACCCAACACAAACAGTTTGGCTGCGCAGAGTCCGCCTGCACCTGCAGGAAGCCTGACACAAGAGACATGAGGAGTGCACTAAGCCACTCTTCTCCATGAGTGAGGATTCAGATTTAGGAGCTATCATGGATGATTAGATTCAAGACCTGAGTTTGAAAGACAGTTGTTCATTAACTGCAAGCTGATTAAGGAGTTAAGCAAAAGAAGTGGCTAACATACATGCAGGTCTCCTCTCAAGCCCAAGAACAACCAACCCTGATGGGTCTAGCAGGAATTGCCAAGGACAATAATTGTCCATCTGCCTGTCTTCCTTCACTGCTTAGCTCAGTGTTACCACTGCCAGAGTTTACCTACAGCACATAGGCACTCCCTAAGGTGTTCCAATGCAAGACCAGCTCAGGGCACATCATTTCTACCAGATCAAACAGGCAGATGATCCCTTCAGAGTCGAGAGGTTGACACTTCCAGGCACACATTACTGTCCACCTGCCAAACTGCACTGTGACCTCTCACTTGGATTGAACAGTTTCAGCAATGGCTCTGAGTTAACCCAGATGATTTTGCCCAGCGTGAAGGAGGGTAGAATCACATCTGCTGCCAGGGTGGAAGAAAACGGTGACTCAACAAGTGGTGCTAGGCTGGCAGTGACCAGAGGAGGCAAATATCTGTCCCCAGCTGAGAGAACCAACTTTGTGCCCAAGTGGCCAAGGAGTGTCCACAAGGTTTGGGGTCTGGTGTGGCAGTGGAGCCCGCACCCAGCAAAGCTGTGGGTCAGCTAGGCACAGGTAGTGCCCAAAACCTGCCTGGACATCTTCAGGGGCATGGACAGGAACCCTATGGGCTGAGCAATGGATCTTGTTTATACTCTATACTCAAGGCAGAGTTAAAACTCGTCAGACTTTCCTAGCAGCTGGGTGATACACACAGAAATCAGGGTGGTGATGTTTACAAGACCCAGAGCTCATTTGTGTTCGTATCTATGCACAAAGAACAAAACATTTAGGTGCTTTCCTTCTAAAATAACTTTGCTTCTGTCCTTTTGCCTCAGCTGTCCAAGAATGAAGGCTGTGTGTGACCAGGAGAAGGGAAATGCTTAGAAATCCTTCGTGTTCAACTGCTGCTGTTCCTTGCTGACATTTAGCCCAGACAATATGAGCACCACCCTCAGTTACACCCAGCTGGGCTCAGTGACTTCACTGGGAAGCCATGGTGTGGCACAGCTGTAACCAACAGCAGAAAGCCCAAATATTTCTGTGTGGAGCCTGAGATTGTTTGCTAAACTGATTTTTTTCTTTGCTCAGTATATTTTGGGTGCAGCATAAGTTGCTTTAACCTTGCTGCACCATTCCTGACCCCAAGGGTAACAGCGCAGGGCAGAAGAGCTGGGAACACAGACTGTCCCTCTTGGCCCTGCCCCAGGGACAGCTCTCACCTCTGCTCCTCCATTCACGTTAGGGAAAAGAAGTGATCCTCACACTGCTTGGCAGGACCCTGCAAGCCAGAGATGCGAGTGCAGACTGAAAAGCTGGCTGTTGTCATTGCTATCACTCACACCACCTTCCAAAATACCCACTGCAAAAGGTGATGGTGAGTCACAGAGGGGTGGGCAGGGGAGGCTCATGCAAAGGGAGCTCAGCCTGCTGCTCTGCTGATCGAGCCACATTGTTTCAGTGCTGCAAATCCGCAAGGGTCTGAAATTCATCCGTGTGCCCCAAATGCCAAGACATGCTCTGGCTGAATAGCAAGATGCAGCCCTAGGTGAGGGACAAAGGCAGAAGCAGGAGTCATCGCCCCACCAACCACCTCCAGCCAGGGGTGAGCCGGGACCAGCTCAGCACTTGCCCAAAAGAAAGCTCTGAACCACAGCACAAGAGGCACAAACCTTTGTGCTGGAGAGAGAAAACCCTGTCCACACCTCTAGCCCTGTGCGTGCCTCTCCACGCTGCCCCAGCACTGGTGTTTCTCCAGGGATCCTCACACTGGGGTGGAGGTTTGGTTCTCGCTGTGACAACCTGACTCTCCACATGTAGATGCCCAAGTCTTGGCTCTGGCCATGGGTCACCCCCGTTGCCTTTGCTTGGGTCTTCATGCCAGCCCAGCACGCTGCCACGTACAACACCAAGCATGGAGCAGCTCCCAGCCAGGACCTCCAGACGGCAAGCCAGAGCTCCTTATGAGAAACAGCTGTTTTTGCTCAGCTGGTGCCTGGAGATTCTGCTTTTGGTGCTGGTCAGCCTTGCAGCGCCCGGCTTCACGTGTGTGGGGTGGCTTGCACCGCGAGCAGAAGGCAAGCATTAGCCTGCAGCACATGCCCGAGCAGCAGATCTCCGCATGCGGTTCCGCCTGCCCTGTCCAGCAAGAGCCTCCCCTCGCAAAATCCAGAAATAAATAAAAAACTTAACAGCCAGAATGTCCCAGTTAATGATTAAACAGGGACGGTTGCACAACTTCCCCTGGAATGTCTGTGCTGATGGCTGCGGTACGCTGACGGGCAGGAATGGCAAAAAAAGTCCAGCGCCAGGAGAGGATGGGGCCCAGGTGTCCCAGCAGCCACAGCAAGGCTCAGCAGGAGGTGGGCTGGCCTCTCCTGGCAGGAGGCTGCTCCCCCTGTTAGTGTGTCTCAGCCCCAAGCTTCAGAGGTTTGGGATTCAGGGCTAATGGCAGCCAGCCCCAGCAGGGTGTGGGAGTCCTACCATCATGGTGAGCAGGAAAACACATCACTGCCTGTTTTATACAACTGGTTCACTTGCATGCATGGGTCAGTGCAAAGCAAATGCAAACCTCATGCCTCAATGTCCTTATATATGTGTTTAAAAGCACATAGTCTGCTCATAAAAGGGCTGAGTCTCCAGGGCTAACTTGTAAGTGCCAGACAAAAATCCATCAAGATTGATGAGTCTTCTTTTTTATGGCATTTGGCAGTCTAACATTATACTGGACTTTGAAAAGCCCTGCAGGAACAAGGGCCATTAAATATCTAGAATAAATATGGTGAAATAGAACTTCAGAAACCCAACTGCTCGTTTGCATGGGCATGTCCTAAACTTGGAAATGCAGTAAGCTTTCAAGTCAAATTCCTGGAAAGATAAGCTTAATGCACAACTCCCAGATCCCACAGCTCATTAGGAGGAGTCTCTAATGCAACACCTTCCAAGCAGTCCATGCATGCACCAGCAAGGCAGCTTCTTGCACACAGTTGTTGGAGACAAAAATCTATTTGACTGGTCATTAGGTTGTTTTGGCTTCAGAGACTTTACCCAGCCACAGACAGCATCTGTCCAGTGCTTCAAGGTGCCATGGAACAGGGAAACCTAGTGCTGCTGCTCAAAAATGGGCTAGCGGATTGATTAATCTGTGGGAATAACACGCTTCATGACACACCTTTTACTGAGTCAAACAGAGGGCATGAGGGCACATGCATAATGGTCAGCACAACACTTGGGCTATTTAATGATATGTTCTGCAGAGAAAGCCCTCCATTGCCAACTTACTTCATTATTTAAAAAAAATAAATGAAAGTCCCCGATGAAAGCAAGCATGAGAGAATCTGGAGGTGAACCAGCTCACCTCCAGTATTAAAAATTTGTTCCTTTAATAAATTTCAGGAGGGGGATCTCTGTATAGGCTGATGAAAAGCAAGCTCACAACCAAGGCAGAGGGAAGGAGGAAGGTGGCCCCGCTGGGATTGGTCAAGAAGGACCATTTTCAGGCAGGGTCCAACCTGCAAGCTCAGAACCACTCTGTTTCTCTCACGCTGAAGGAAACACACACCTATGGACTGACATTTGTTGCAAATAATCCATCTGCGCCACACAGGTGACTGACTCACCTCTACACAAACTTCTTAGTCTTGAGACCAGTTCTGCTCCTAAGCCATGCCTTGACCACCCACTGGCCCCTGCCTGCTTGAGACCACAGAAATGCTTCATAACTAACAGCAATTATCTTTCTAGTTTCATCATTACTTTTCCAAATGGCTTCTGCCTCTCCTGCTTGGAAACAATGCTCAAGGCTACCAGCACCAGATCAATACCTCATGTGGGAACAGGAAACTGAAATGAAGGAAGGTGGTTAAGGGAGGACCTTTTTCCTGAGGGAAGGTTTTCCACCACATAACACGAATCAGAAATGGTTGTGGGAACTTGGGCACAGAGAGCAGAGCACCCAGAGGGGAGGCCAGACACAGAGCAAAGGGGACCAAGTGCTGGAAAGCATTGCAACATTTTGCTGACCCTAATGCTCCTCATCAACTTGTGTTGCAGTCAGCCGAGAACACAAGATATCTGTAGCCCTATGGGTGTCATATTTAAATCCCCAAGTGCCAGAAAGAAAGCTGATGAAATTTTTAAAAAGGAAGCCCTGCTCTACAAGTTTTTGGGCTGTGATGGCCAGAGTTGTGTGAGAATTTGGGGGGAGTTTAAGAGATGCATTTGTTGAAGTCCGCAGAAGAGCCTGCATACACAGCATTGGCAGATCACAGAGTCACAGAATGTTAGGGGCTGGAAAGGACCTCTGGAGATCGAGTCCAACCCCCCTGCCAGAGCAGGACCATCTAGTCCAGGGCAGGTCACACAGGAACGCATCCAGACGGGTCTGAAAAGTCTCCAAGGCAGGAGACTCCACAACCTCCCTGGGGAGCCTGTTCCAGTGCTCTGGAACCCTTACAGGAAAGAAGTTCTTCCTCATGTTGAGGTGGAACTTCCTGTGCTCCAGATTGTGTCCATTGCCCCTTGTCCTATCACAGGGCATAAGTGAGAAGAGGTTGCCCCTTCTTGACATCCAGCCCTCATATATTTATACACATTAATTAGATCCCCCCTAAGTCTTCACTTCTCCAGACTAAAAAGACCCAGGTCTCTCAGCCTCTCTTCATATAGCAAGTGTTCCAGTCCCCAAAACATCCTTGTAGCCCTCCCCTCCACTGGACTCTCTTGAGTAGATCTCTGTCCCTCTTGAAATGGGGAGCCCAGAACTGGACACAATACTCCAGGTGAGGTCTCACCTCACACACAGTTGCTTGAGTACTCTCAATGCTCTAGGCATGCCTGCCCTCTCTCCAGGTTTTACTCACCTATATAAATTATTTACACCTCTCTTGAAAATGCTTCTCAGGATATGGTTCCTAAAGTATTTAGTCTTCTGATTTTCTAAGCTAGATCCATTGACTCCCTCTTAAGCCTTCACATCAATTCCCTCTTACAGCGAAACTCTTTCTCATACCCAAGTGTCCCACAAAGGGTTTCAGAAATCAAAAGAGAAGGAGGATCTTGGAAAACCCCATCTCTGCAGATGCACCAGTTTTGCATGCACTACCTGCCTTTAATAACCCAGGAGAGCACCACTTCTGGTGGCAGCACAGCTGTCCACGCTGAGAGCTCCAGTTATTACCAACGTGCCAAGGGCAGAGCCAGCCTGCAATACTATGCACCTCATCCAGTCCCATGTGTATTCACAGGGATGAAATCTGTCCTAACTTCGCAGGGTCTGGGAGGTGTTAGTGTCCATCCAGAGTGCCAGTAGCACATGTTCCCTATATTCCACCACAGGAGTGAGTTATTTCACTTCCTCACCTCCAGTGAAATTTCAGACAATCTTGCTTGGCACATCTGGGAAGGTGAGCAGCATGCACCATTTGCATATAATAAAAAGTTACCTCTTCATCTCAGGAATACCTGAGAATGATCAAAACTAGGATTTTGTTTCCATTCTTGCAAGTTCAGGGTTTGTGGTACTTTGTAATAAAGTACACTCACTTATGCTCACAGATTAATTAATGTATGCTCATACACCACTCATTCACATGTTTCCAAAGTATTTTTCACATGTTCTTGTTTCTTTCTCATGTTCTGAGTATTAAGCAAAAGGTTTTCCCTTGTTATTTTTTCCTACCAGCACATATGTGAGGGTTTTTTTTTTAGCAAATGGAGGACTAATGAATGTGTTTGCCAAGAGGCAGAGTACAAAATTCTGTACATCTGTAACACTATTGACCAAAGATTCAGCTTTTGACAGATTCTCAGCCCAGTATTTGCTCTGAGCTGATGTCTCATAGAAAGGACAGGGTAGGTTTCTCCATCATGTACCCTCATCCTCACTGCACAAGACACACCCTTCTCCAAAAGAAGGGAAAAGAAAGCAAAGCACACATATGCACCTCCCTTCCCAGAAAGGATCCAAGGGACCATAATGGAGAGAAATGCTTAGATGTTATGAAGAATGTAATGGCATAAAACCTGCTGAATATTCCAGAAGGGAATAAACATCAAACTTCAAGCATCTGCCCCAGTACTTGCTTGGGTCTTTTCCTGGGACTGAACACTGAAAAAGGTATTCTAAACTTCATAGACAATATGGCTGAAAAAAAACTCTAATACCCTGACAATTTGGAGAAGTTAAAGCCAAAAGGAACCATTTGCTTGTCAGTTCTCTTTCTGTTTATTGAAATGGCTTTTTCTGCTTAAAATGCTACGTTGATATGACTAAAACATACCTTTCAGCAAGGACCTCATTAGCTACCAAGAAGCAGATAGTCAACAATATCCCATAGGAATTTGGTTAATCACCTTCCCATTAAAAGTTATGCTTTGCTTTTAAGTTCCAGCATCTCTCTTCAGCTGACCGAAATTAAAACATTTAATGTTATTGCTCTCTTCAGACGAAATGACAAGCTGCTCTTGCTTCTGCTAGTACTTAGCACAGTAAAGTCAGCATACCCTGCCATAAGTTATAAAGACAGGGAGAGTCTCTTACATCTCTTACTGGAAAAAGAACCCTCTACAAGCCCAGTTCCCTTTTTGGGGCACTTTCTGTGCATTACTCATTTTTTTTATTTCTTTAGAAAGCTCTAGAGGTGAAGGTACTATGTCAGTATCAATCTCACCAATACCCGATGAAAGCACTATAATCCAGCTGAACAGAAAAATAAACGAGAGAATTAAAAGCTACAAATCTACTGAAATTTTAGTCACATACTTGACACTTCACCACCACTGAAATGCAGCCAGCTTCCAAAAGCACTATTGGCACTTTAAAACTACACTTCAAATGCACACCGTGGCTTTGGCCATGACAAGAGCACTACAAAGAACATAATAAACTATAATATAATAACTAGAACTACAGGCATTAATATCTCTATGTTAGCAGAAGTGCCTTTTTCAGACTTTGAGGACCATATCCTAAATCCTTTAACAAATACCTCACTTTATGGCAGTACCACTATGTCTGTGCTACTGCAAGTGATTCAGTCTCTCCTACAGCCATGTACAAAAGATTATGTTTTGGTTATATTTTAACTGAAGTAAAAATACAAGTCATACAGCTGTTTCATACATGGTAGTATCTCATTTGTGTAATGTAATTGAAGTGTCCTCTGAGAGTTCATATGCCTGTTAAAGATATTTAGTAAGTAGAATTGGACTACCAGTAATGAATCATTTATTAATATCATTGTGGATGTCTATAGTACAAGACATTAGATAGCAAAACTACAGGAACAATCTTTTCTAGGTCACAGATAAATATATTTGAAATGATTGTTGGGTCTATCCTTAAAACTCCTCAGCAAAGATTTCAAGTTTGCATTTCATATCATCACTGAGGAGTTAATAAAAAGCATACTTCCAAGCTGGGCCTGCTTTTTCACTCTCAGCTACACAGTATATGTTCCTAAACGCATTGCAGTTTTTCCATGAGTCCACCATAAGAGCCAAGTGCAATAACTCACAGCTTGTAACTAGATGAGAAATTAAAGATGAGCAGGAGCAACAACCAGACCAGCAACACACTAATCCAAACAAGATGATCTGATTATACTACAGGGAAGGTTTTTCTGAAAGCTCCTGCAGCAACAATGGAGTTCATCACTATTTCAGAAACACCAGACTTTGACTGGGTTTGTAGTTGGCCCTAAGTGTAAAACTTCCATCAGCACACCTAAGTGATGGGACAAAGTTGAGAACACAAACTGCAGAGCACCTTTGCTAGGGGAACTGATGTTGTCTTATTCAGCCCATATAAGAAGGAGCCTGTATGAGTGTAGGCATGTGTGCACAAATCATGGAGCTGTCTGAAAACACGACTGATCAGCTCTATAGCCAATTCCTATTTGTGGTTTCTCAGAAGAACAACTTAGAGCCTATTTAAATGTGGCACACAGAAAATTCTGTTCATGGGTGCTTAAAACTAGGCTAGAAGAAATCTGTGTTGTAGAGGAAGTCAATGCTCTGATAAGGATTGGGTATTACTGAATATGCTGATTTTCAAACACAGGTATACTGAAATTTTTCAAAAATGAGTGGCAGCCCATTGTACAACAGGCACTGCAATAAAAGAAGAAAAGACACATTTTCCAGACAGTGTCAGCATGTGCACACTGTGTACACCGACTCTAAAAATAAAATAGAAAAATTACAGCAATAAACTTCCAATTATCATATCTCTGTGTGAATAATTTCCATCTTGTCTCTGAAAGAGCAAAAATTGGTATAATACTGAACAAATGGTCAAAACAGCATTAAAATATAAAATTTTTGTAGATGTTTGATCCTTGAAAAATGAATCAAGATTATTTATAGAGACTGATGTAAATGAAACTACTATCTATGTATATGCACACACACATGCATGCATTATGTTCATTATGCAAAAACATACCCAGAATTTCTTGAGCCACATTTGAATGTTTGCCATTCCCTTCTCACCATCCTTTCTAAAGAGCATTCCTTGGTTTCAAACCAGTAATGTGTTTCACGGAAAACTGGCTACAACCAGTTCAAACAGGTTGAAATTTATGTCCTTTCTTTCAGCAATCAGTCTCTTGCAAGGAAAGCTAAAGGGAAATGATCCTTGAAACACCACTCTGGGTACTATGGAAAACCTTTTAACTGTACGCTACTCCCAACAATGGCAACAAGGAGATACTATTTGCCAATAACATTGATTACCATCAGTCTAGCGTTACTGTACTTTCACACATATAAACTGCATCTCAGATAACCCATATATAAAAGTAGGAGCAGCTGTAAATATGACCTCAGTTCACCTCAGCATCAACTATCTCCCATAAAGCTGGAGGTGGAGGCGAGTGCCAGTCAAGGTGGGACAGGTAGGTGGGGTTCAGACAGTACAGTGATGCAGCTTTCCCTGGTGTCACACTTACGTGCATGTGGCCCCTCCCACTGCTAAATCACAGCGACTCTTCCACAGGTGTCACGTGGATTTATATGTTGCTACTTCAAAACACCAGTAGGAGAAGAAGGAGTGTGTCCAATGGCATATCTCAAGCTTGGCATGCAAAATCCTCAGTCACTTGCACTTTAGACAGTTTCAGACGGGTAGCCACACACCAGAGAAGATAAGGAAAACACAGGAGTGACAGCTTGCTGGTTTAGATGGGGAAAGCAGTGCCCTCGTGTAGCCACCTGGCAGGGATGGCTGCACCATGCAGCAGGCGGGGAGTACAGCAAGCTATGATGACATGATGAAATGCCATGTCACACACATCCAGCAAACCCCAACCTCCACAGACTAGTCCAAAGCCTGGCAGAAATCATCCTAGTGATTTCTTTTGTGATTGGACACAATCCTTAGTGATTGGACTTTTTCCAAAGGAGAATCTTGCATGCATGTTTACAAGAACATCACTAACTGAAGTTAGAAACTAGGGACCCACTAAGTCACTCAGTCCAGCCCCCCACTACTTATGACAAATGTAGGAAAGTCTTTTTTAGAAATGAAAGTAAAGGGCCAGTCATGTCCACTCCCATCCTGTGCCAATTTACTTTGTTTAATACAACAACGATGTACCAACAAACCATGTTCTTTCACCTTCCTTGTACAATACAACCCTTTTGTTGTTCTGATTGTCCTGAGTTTGCTTCTCTGCCTCTCTTCTGGTTTTAGTTCATTTTCCTTGATTAGAAGTCACCAGAGGTGTAAACAAGGACTACAGAGGAATTGCTCCATGCTAGCTGAGCATAGCAACAGCCAGGAGGTACAGATGGATGCATGCATTTCTGTCCTGGAAAAAAAGAAGGGAAACCTAGTCCTAGCCTAGCTAGGAAGCATTGGAATACACTTTCCTCAGAGATGGTGTGCTCCCTGAACCCTGCCACACTGCCATGAAGACTGAGGAGCGACCAGACCATAGCTGCTGCATTTGTCCAGAGGCTGGCACCTGCACTCCTGCACAGCCACTGCTGCTGCTGAGGTTATCATCCATTTTCAGCAGCAAAAGGCCCTACAACACTGTAACAAAATACAAAGAATTGCTCATAACAAGCTACAGATGTAGCTCACTGCAAGCTGTCTCCAGAACCAAACTGGTATTAGATTTTGGATTCCATAGGATACTCTTCATAGATAATATATCTTGGTATAATGCCTCATTTACGTGCTTTTGAATTTCCCAGCAGCACAGAAGCAACATGTTAACACACAACCTGGACAACTTCCTGTGTCTTGAGACTAGTTTTTCTGGGCAGTGTTCAGAGAGGGATGGAGCTATTTCTAACCAAGGCAGAGAGGACAAACAGCAGGTCTCATGCCAGGGTGTAACCTCATCTGTCATCAGGAATGTGCACAGACACCAGTCTGCATGAGACTGGAGGACCAGAAGTTTGTAGTGGCTGAGGTGCTGCCCACAGCCTTGCAGCCCCCCTGCCCTCACAGGCAGCCTGCACTCGGTGCAGACCCTGGGAACTGAAGCTGCCCGTGCGTTGGCCTGCAGCACAGACCAAGGAAGCCCCCGTGGTTCCCACTGGTGACACAGCTGTCACCTAGGGATGGCTCTGCTGTGCAAGATGCACCACAGCATGGGGGCATGCTCTGTACCTGCATGTTAACCCTTGCCAGAAGCCATCACATCTAACCAGAGGTTTTACTGGGGAACCCTTCTGTCTTCTCATGCAAGTAAATTTGATGATTGCAGGCAGAGGAGACTAAGGGAGAAGGCTGTTCCTGAGTAAACAGAGCACCTCGGGTCATCATGGCTATAGCTGGCTACTAGAAATATCTTTTGTTCTGGCTTCAAATCATTTATGCACATTGTGGGGGGAGGGAAAGCCCCAAGAAACAAAAGAGCCACAGACACCTCCAGCTGTCAGGGACCTGTAAGTGTTTTCTCTTCCCGAGTGCCAGAGCATGAGGGAGACACACAGTACAAAGACACCTTCTACTCAGTGCAGGCTCTGCTTCAGAATCTGCCCTGACATCTGTGCAGCCACCTCAGATGTCTCTCAGAGTTGGAACATGGCCTGCTGAGGTGTGCTCCCACCTGCCATAGCCTGTTGCTTGGCTCATGCTCGGCATTTGATGTGCTTCACCAGAAGCTGCTAAGTAGTGTTTACAGGGAGTTTCTTTTCATTCTGGCTTGATTTAAAGAAAAGCCATCAAAGTTTGGAGGATATAGGAAGTTTTGCGAAGAATACCCATGGCTAAAGCAAAGTTTGCAGGCAAAATTTAAACGGCATGATAATTTAAATGTAAATCCCAAGGAGAGGGCAATCAGTGTGGGATGGGACACAGTTTGGTTGCAGCAAGGATAATCTGCATGATATCACCCGCATAACCTGTCCACTGCAAAAAGTAAAGAGGAATATGAGGAGTCCTGAAGGCAATGAGCGATCCAGGGAAATTAAATGGATTAAACAGCATGGGCAGCAGTGAGCCAGAGCCTGAGACCAGGCTCTGGTGCTCTTTGATCTACCAGGTCTCATTTTTCTTTACCAGATGATGCCATAGCTCCCTACAGGTCAACACACGCTGGTCTTCTTAGTGTGGAAACCCAGCCCATACATGTGAAGGTCTTGCCTCTGCCAAGCATTGGGACACAACGGGATCAGGCACTCAGTCTGGCAGTCACAGTAAAACTACTTTTGGCCCCATGCTGTTCCAGAACTACTACCTATTTTAAGCATTTCAGTTTCTCAGGCAATGAATAAGACATTTCTCTGGAAGGTAGAGAGCTGTCCAGAGTTGTGTTACTGAATGCAGAGAGTTTCTTTCGATGACATCTGCCCAGAGTGACTCCTGAGCCCCATTCAGCTTAGCTAAAATTATCATCTGACTACATGCAAAATAACTCCAGTTCATCCTCAAAGGAAGGTTTGTTCTGACCACTGACAGTCTCTCTCTGATAAATGTCTTCTAGAAAAGGCAGAGTATAGTAAATAATCTCATAAAAATAGGAGTTATGGACATTTACAAGCCTGGATCTTGAGAAAAATACCCAGTTAAATCAGCATGACAGCATTACGCTGTCACATCCCAGCAGATATTCTTATCCACCAAAAGCCATGCCTGTATACTTGAGTAAAGAGATTGGCATGTTCTGCTTTCTGAAGGCATGAGTCTAGCATCTCATTCCTCCCGTCAACCACTAATGTCTTCCTTAATGTTAGAAGGCAATTTATTCCCTTTCCACACATCAAGCTATTCCCCCTTACTTTCCCCTCAGGAAGGCTTCACTCCAATCTGTTGAGCTACTTGCCCTCCTTAATTTTCATTGATGGCAAAATCACATCACTAGATATTCTCACACCAACAACCCTGATCATTGTTTTGCCTGGTTATATGTTGCCAAAATATTTAGTTTTGGTGTTCAGCTCCTGTGATGAGCTCCAATGATGGTAGATTCCTTCCACCTTTCCCTGTGTCTTTCTGACCTCCTCTAATTTAATTGCTCTCTGGAAGGAGTGGGGTTTCTGGGTCAATCATTTTCCATCTTTGGAACCTCTCCAACTAATATTTTCTATTTCTTGTGGTGTCCTTGTGATTGTGTTGAGCTGCTATTCCTAAAACAGTTTTAGACTATCCTTCCTCTCCTTGGATGAGAACACACATTCCTAGTTCACATTGTCTTGAGTTCAGTCTTCACAGCACTACACACGTTTTCAGCAGTCTCCTTCTTTGTAGCCCATTTGCATTGTTCGAAGATACATCCCATAACACTCCACATTCTCCCTGCCTTTGTTGGTGGCTGCAGTTAACTCACAAACCCAGAAGTGGCATGGTAACTCTTGCTTTCCATACACAGAGACAATTTATTACCCTAATGGATTTAACATTCTGCAGCAGATTTACATCTTCTGCCATGCCTAGTGTGCTGGGGTTGCAGCTCAGAGGACATACCAGCTCTGAATGGCACAACACATTCTCAGATCTAAACAAAGATTTTCTCTAAGCCCCTCAAAAGAGCTGTCAGAGGACATAAATTGTCATGGCTTGTGGAAATCAGTGGTATAGTTTCACCAGCTTGCAGTCAAGCTAACTTCATCAATTGATGAGGCAACTAATCCATGCAGTCATCTCTCTTTTGAAGTAGTTCTATCACTTCATTATATTTTTTTCAATTTCTGTTTACACTTTTGGTCTTAATGTCAATCTTCAAGTTCAACTGTTCTCACTTGTTTCAATATCACTGGCAAAGCGTTTTTGGTAACCGTAACGATTTCTGTCTGCTGGTCTAGATACTTGGCTTGTGCCCTTTCACTGTGATCAAATTTATCTCTTCTGTTCTGTTGCAATTGGTTGCCAATGCCATATGTTAACATTCCTTTCTAAGTAGTTTCTCCTTTAAAATTGTGTGACAAAGAGAAACCTTTTACTGCCAAGCAAAATGTACGGTATGGTCTTTGTGTCATAAGCGAGAGTGATGTGTTTGTGGCCAAAATGCCAACCATGTTATGACAACACAGTCCAGGAGATTACGAGATGAAAGATGCCTGCTGATGCCACAGGTTGCATTTTTTTTTTTTAGCTTAGAATTCACCCTCCTTCCTGAACCAAGGCAAAACAAAACAAAGGCAAACCAAAGAAAAACAAAGTCAAAGACAAGATGAAGGAAAGGAAGGTGTTCTGCTACAACCCAGCAAAGGTAAAGCCACTGGTCCTGCTCATCCTCCTCCTTTGTCTAGAAGTATAATGAGATTGAGGGTCGAGGATCCCCTTTCCAACAGTCAGACTTGATGTGCCAGCAAAAACCATACTAAGATGGAAGGCAGATACATGTTGCTAAAGCCCAGGTCACACCCAGCTCCCTGGCCTCATCTGACCCCAGCACAGCAGAATATGGGGAAAGGCACAGCATCATAAAGAGAACTTCCTTTTCCACCCTCTGCTAAGCTCTGGAGTCCTGTGAATTTACATTGGCCATTCATAAGAGAGAAGCCTTAAAAAAATTGTCTTTCCTCAAGAATGTCAGGTCTTTCATATAACTACAAAATGTTTACTTTTGTGTGATTAATTTGTACGTCTTTGAATCGGAGCCCTCTATCCTAGAATAAGTCATGGCTGACCATAACTCTCTTCAGGGATATAAGATCCTGTAAACGAGGAAATTTCTCAGAGGCCTTCAAGATAACAGGTTATAATACAACCAGTAAAACCCAAAACAGAACTCTGTACATAAGAGTTGATCACCACCATGACTGCTTTTAATCAACCTCAGTACTCAAAAGAATTAGACAAGGTCTGAGCATATACAGCAACCAGTGCACCTTTGAGACGCACAACCCTTTTCTCCATCCTAAAAAGCACAAGGAAGGAGAAAGGCATTTAAACAGTGACTCAGCCAGGTCAGAGAGGTCCTTCAAAGGCTGAGCATTTTTGGCATCACGTAAAAATTTTCATCAGAGTTTGGGAGCCTAGGAGCGTCTCAAACAATTACAGAAATGAGATATTTGATTCATTATCATGGTCAACTTGACCAGCTAAATCCCACTCAAATGACATTTAAGACCCTTGCATGATTTGTTGATTGCTTTCTCAAGTCTCATGTGCCTTTAGTCCAGTCTGCCTCCTGTCCCTTAACACAGTGACATTTTACAGAGATAAGCATTGAGCTTTCAGACTGCAGAACTGGATTTTAACAACAGCCATACACATAACCCATGGAGCAACAGATCAATGCCTCTGAAGAAATTTTTTTAGCTTGTTTTGTGGAACCTCATGTGTGAGCAGTTGTTCATGACAAAAACAATTTAACATTTAAAATGACATAAAATTAAAGGGAGGGATTTGCAGAATGAATAGAGGTTCTTTCCTTTGCAACTGAAGTAGATGAAACATCTTGTTGCTTTGTGTACAGTTATTAAATGTGAGAAGGCAACCAACACAAGCTTTGGTTTTTTGCTGTAGGAGGCTGTAACTCTCAGTGAGAAAGAGTCAGCTGAGCTTCCCTCTGAATTTCAGTGCTCAGCTTAATGATGATGACTGCAAGGTTGCTCAAGTTATCTGTTGTGCTTTGTCACATCTGTAAGTTCTGTTAGCTAAGGACTCCCAGGAACCAGACAGGGTTCTGTCTGGGTGGAGATGGACTGGAGCCACGAAATCTGGATGCAATCCCATGCAGTAAACGTCTCTCATGGATATATATGTATTTTATTAAGACTCACATAAGGTGGCTAGACAAGACAGTTTGATTCTCTACTTTTTCATGTCCTGCAATAGCTTCTTTGAGGCATCATCATTGTTGACCCTAGCACAACCCATGCTTTACTTGCTTCTTTTCTATGTGTAGGATCAGGCAGTCCTTAAACAGTGCTCTTTACATAGCTCTGGGTTACAGACATGCAAGGGGACACTACGGAAGCAGTAGATGCCAGGTTCTGCCCACCACGTTAGCCCCAGCAGCATGACATGGCCAGGGCAATGGAGCTGCCCCATCTGTCCCAGGTCCACATCATGGCTAGAAACCCCAGCAAGCAGCAGAGGGTCTGCAGCATGGCAGTTATGGGAAGCAGTCTCACCCACAAGTGGAGCAGGCAGCACCCAGAATCACCCCATCTCCAAGATGATACAGTGATGAGAACATGATGAGCGGGTTAGAAAGAAGGGAGAGAAAACAACTAGTTTGATGGCTATGGCAAAAGTCTTCAACACCAGCACTGGTGCATGAACCAGAGCCTGTTGGAAGCATGAGCAAATGCTTCCAGGAAGGCAGACAAGTACTTTAACACCACTGCTAAGAAAGGGTGAAGCAGAGGTAGGGAGGTTAAGTAGTTTACTTAAGCCATGGAGCAGAGCCTAGTTAGGCATCCTGTAGCTGGGCTCAAGCCACTGTTAGACCAGCAGATTTCAAATAATCATTCCCACAAACTTCTGTGGTGATATTTCTGAACAATACCAGGGAACATTCCATCATAAATTGTGCTGTGTTCCAGTTTCCACATTAGAGCTATGATGTAACTTAGTAACACTTTGTCCCATCAAGCCCAACAACAATAGATTTAATCAGAACATTTGTCTCAGAGAGACAATGGGGAGTTCTGATTAATCTGGCACCAAACTCTGGCAATTGCCTATGAGGGATTATTTTTTTTTTCCTAAATGCTTGCCCTTGGCAACTCTTCAGAATGCAAGATGCCAAACCTGTGGGCTGCCAGGAGAGCTGTGAAAATGTCCCATGCGATGTGACATGCGAAGAACATACTTCATTTCAGAAATGTAACATTTCTCCAGAAGCACAAGGCAGAAGGTATTCCCTGCACATCCCATCAGCCAACCCCATGAGCATCAAGGACATTAGACCACAGTCAGATGTGAAGACCACAGTCAGTCCTGAGAGAGCTCACTGGTGGAAACTGAACTGCAGCCACTGAGCACCCAAGAGGGCATAGGACAAGGGCAGCACTGCACCACTTCTCTGCAATAGGTTGTTTGGTTCCTTTTGCACCTCTGCCACTTTTCAAGCAGCTCAGACCACAAAAGTCCTACAGATTGCTGCAGAGTGGAAAGGCCCCTTCCCATAGACTAAGTGTAGATGAGAATTCAGGTGAGAAGTCAAAGCACAGGTTTATTCAATTACAGGTTTTGACAGACATCACAGTCAGTCAAAGGTTCAGAAGCACAAGCTGCAGCCTAGTGTGATTGTGAACAAAGGCAGGGCTCGATTCTGCTTTGCTACATATTTCTGCAAAGATATGGGCTGTGGTAGGACAGTGTAACCAAGACAACAAGCGGTCCTAACAACTTGCATGGCTCTTGATAATGCTGGCAGTAACTCACATTCCTGCATCCAAGCAGCAAGTAGCATCAAACAGTCCCCTCAGACCTGCATGGTGAGATAAAGTAGTTTTCAATTTGGGTTTAGGGGATATCCTGTATTGTCCCTTCCCACAGCTCTCCCTGCTCGCAGCACATTCCAGACAGCTTATTCCCTGTCTCACATGTGGACAGCCTCTCCACATCTCCCATCCATCCTCCTGTCCCACGCACAGCGTGAGCCATTGGTCCTGCTTACATCCTATGGCCAGGTTGCTTCCCTGCATGCAGCTGCCTGCCTGCCCAGCATTGCAGTCCCAAAACTCCTTTCTATAAGGGGCCAGGATAGATCAAGACTGAGGCTTAGACTTCTTGAAGTTGATTGATGCTGGGCAGTAGTGCTTAGGACTTGAAAATTTAATGTGTCTCTCTGAAATTAGCCCTTGGCTTTTGCAATCTAAGAAAGTTTGACGTAGGTGGGAGGGAAGGGGGGTATAAAAAAGAGAAAACAATGAATAAGGAAGAAGAAATGTAGTAACCAAAGCCTGCAACAAAGTCCCAAAACAACTATCAGCCTCTGGCTCTTGCTCCATCCTTCTTCCTCTTGCTCAGCTTTGCTGTCACTGTTTTCACTGTGGCAACGCAAAGGAAAAATGATAGTTCTGCTAGAGGGGATTTAGCTCCAGAGAAGGAAAGGGGGCTTCCCCTATGCTTCCCGTCAGAGGAACCATAAATAACACATTAACATGCCATCTTCTGCAAATCCTTCTTAAAAAAAAAAAAATAATCTGTATCAAGACTGCTTCTCCAATATTTGAGACCAGACAAAATTACAGGTTGCCTTGTTTTCACCAACACCTTCTTCCATTCTTATCCTTTTGCCTTTTTCACACTTGGCACAAAAGGTATTTCTGCAGTTACAAAAGCTATTCTGTGTGTTGATGATGGAACTGAAGAAGCTTTCTCTGGATGGATCTAGTCAGCCAGAGAAGAAGCTTGAGGGTTGTTACAAGCATATTACTCATCTTGGCCAGCCCCTGTCTCCATTTATTTCAATAAAATATTTTGTTTTGTTATAAATCTTGATTTGTTTTTTGGGAAGTGACATGTCTACCCCTGCCAAGAAAAAATGGTACATTCTACATGTCACCATTATGTCCTTCTCAAGTCCTTGATGTTGTGAAATAAAAAGATGAATTTATATTAGACCAAATTTTTATCAGGTCAAGGCTTGTAACGGAAGGAATCTGTTTATGGAAAGTATATTAAAAATTAATCAGAGTTACTAAAAAAAACCCAGTCACTGTTCAAGGGATGTAAGACACTACCTTGTTTACTATATAATTTATCCAAAAATATCTAACATTCTTATGACAGTTATATTACTGTTTCATCCACCACTGAATTACAAGCCTAACTCTGAGAATCCATTTCAATAGCTCTCAAATCATACAGGCATATAACTAAGTACACAGACAGGAATGAAAAGAAGAGTGAAAAACATCTTCTCTTGAGCTTTCTTAGAGGGTCTTAAGATATCAAGTAGAAAACTCTTTGCTTTCTTAAAAGCCACGTTCATCACAGGAATTATATTCCTGTCTTGGAGATCTACAAATGTCTCCAGTCTGGAGTTTCTGGAGTGATGCAATAATTAGAGTTTTCCCTCCAAGCCTGGGAGGTACTGGAAAATCCTGGAGACAGGTTAAAAAAAAAAATAAAAAAATCCTGTCCACATGGGTGCAGAGAGATTTGACAGGCAGATAGAGAAGACCCAGCTGTACAGCCAGTTATATCCTTTGGAAGCCACTCAGGAGCTACTAATAGTGTGTATGCACCATAATTTTATTCCCCCACCATCAATAGACTACTTCATATACAATTACATTCCCAACCAGCTTTACCCACATTCCTCATTCATGGCATTTCAAGGAGACTGTAATATCACACTTAGCCTCTTCATTACTAACCACACGGATATTTTAAAACCATTCTTCTGTTGCTCAGTAGCTTCATTAGAGATGGTTTCAAATTAGACTTCTAATGCCTTAGCTTTGGGGTCATTCACTACACAGACCTTGAATCTATTTCTTCTAATGAGTAACGCCTACAGAAAACACATTCAAGTTAGTAACCTTTCATGCAGGTGCTCTTTACACCTACAAGTTTGGTTCAGGCCTGAGCATAATTTTTCAATGCTGTTGAGCAAGGCATGTCTACCACAACTAAACCATGTGGTAAAAATGATGCCTGCAGCTATAAAGAATCAATCCCTTCTAAATGGACAGGGCAGAGACCTAGGAAGAGGAACAATTAAGTATAGTCTAAAACACAGTCCCATTGACCAGTCAAGAAGGGTTTACATGGTGCTTCCTAAACAGATATTGCTCCCAGATACTATTCACATCAGTAGCCGTATCCACAGTTGCCCAGTGTTGATCAGAGGCTTGCAAATAGCCACCAGCTACAGAAAACCAGGGTTCAAAGCCAGGAAACCCCAGGTTACTTCATAGAATCATGGAATGGCTTGGAAGGGACCTTAGAGATCTTCTTGTTCCAAACCCCTGTTGTGGGCAGGGACACCTCCTACTAGAACTGGTTTGCAAGGCCACATTCAACCTAGTCTTGAACACTTTCAGTGATGGAGCATCCACAACTTCTCTGGGTAACCTGTTCCAGTGTCTCATCACCCTCACAGTGGAGAATTTCTTCATGATCTGAACCTACCCTCTTGCAGTTTGAACCCATTACCCCTCATCCTATCACTACAAGCCCCTGTAAAACATCCCTCCCCAGCTTCCCTGTAGGCCCCCTTCACATACTGGAAGGCCACAGCAAGATCTGTGCAGAGTCTTCTCCTCTCCAGGCTGAACAACCCCATCAGCTCTCTCAGCCTGCTCTTGTAGGAGAGGTGCTCCATCCCTCTGATCATTTTTGTGGCCCTCCTCTGGACCCCCTCTAACAGGTCCATGCCCTTCTTGTGCTGGGGGCTCCGAACTGGTTGCAGTAGTCCAGGGGGGGTCTTACAAGAGCGGAGTAGAGGGGAAGAATCACCTTACCTCAATATGTTATTTATTCACTCCTTACTATATTTAATGCAAGATATTTGAAATTCTACCTCCAGAGTTTTCCCTTCCATATGCATTTCTTTTGGTGTCTAGTAGGTTTAATTATTTCCAGACTTTGCAGCAAAAACTGGAATGCTGAAAGAAACCTAAAACATATGATTAGAAAATCTTTTTCTTAAAACACGATGAATAATGCATTGCAATTATTTATGTCTTTGGACTGAGTCAAAGTAGGAAAATAAGTATGTCATAAATGACATCTTGATGTATTTTGGTATACCACTGAACTGCGTCAATGAAATGACTTTTAACTTGCTCAGTTTAGGTTCCTGAGAAATCTTATCAGGATTATTGCTGAACACAAGCCAAAGTTGATATTGTTTGTATTTTGAATTGCAAATTAAGGGAAACACAAGAAGTGTTTTGGGTGACTCTTGAAGACAAGTAAAAGAATGAATGTTTTGAGAAAACAGTACTGGTTGCGATGGTCTAAGGATGCAGGCAAGGCAATGTGTAGAAGGAGAAGATAGTATTTCTGAAAGTGCTCTTTTTTGCCTGAAAACCTACCTACTTTTTCCAACTATAATAGCTAGTTTAGCAATAGGTCTGGTCTCTACTTACAAGCTTTGCCCAGACTACTTCTACCCTACCCTCTGCCTACAAACCCTGCCATGATTACCTCTACCCCACCCTCTACTTACAAGCCTTCTCATCCCTTCAGGGAATCCAGTTGCTTTTGGTCAAGTGGGAAATGAGTGAAATTTAAGTGATGACTTATTGTGAATTACAATGCATGGTCTTACAATAGTCACAGTATATATAAAACCCATTAGATAAATGATAGTGAAGAATATCACAAATTACAGCGCACGCCTGCATTGCTTTCGCAGCCAGAAATCATTTAATTGACCTGTCTTGTTTCCAGTTTTGAGTTTGCCTTCATAGGATAACTCAATCCCCACTTTTTTTTCTTTACTCGAAAGCTTGATGATGTAAGCACACCCTTCTAGCAAATACTGGTTCCTAATCAATTCTCATTCATTAATCCTCCATGAAAATATTCATTCAACAAGCAATACTGCTAAAACCAGATTTGGGTACATTTCTAATCTCTGAAAGGCAATTTCATAAGTCTGGTGTGATTAGCAGTTTTCTTCTTCACTTCTAAAAATCTAACATTTCTCTATCACTCCCCTTATTTTGTTGAGGATTTACTTGGATGAACTTCATTCCCCTGCAGTCAGAATTTGGGTTTAGACTCACCTCACTGCTTTGAACTCAGTGCAGTGCAAGCTTTCTGTAGTGTGCTGACTGTTTCTGATGAATGAATGCACTAGTCTGCTTTAGGTTGCTCACAGGCCTATCTTCCCACACACCGGCCACGTCTCCTGAAGGAAGCAGCACACTGATGGCTTCCCATTTTGCTACACAAAGCAGACAGCAAGCAGGAAGGCAGAGATCAGGATTAAATAAAAGTGATGATCCGTGCTGCTTTGCAGAGTGACAGACACTCTGGGTTTGGGGTTTTTTTCCAGTTAATACCTCCAAAAAGTACTGGAGCACAAGGGTTTGGTCTATATACCAATTCTTTAACTTTGGCCATGTTGCCACATCTCCCAGTGCGCATTTGTGTGCGGTCAAATCCCATGTGAAAGTAGTTTTGCCTCAGCAGGACTACCTGCAATGATTAACAAGCACATGCACTGAGTCTCCTCTGCGGTCAAGTCGTCTTGCTAGAACTTCATGAGGTCATAACTCATCTTGAAAGAGCAGTTCTGATTCAAACCTTATGCAAGAAGTTGCACATAAGACATTAAGTAAAATTAGTGGTGCTGGCATTTACATGTCATTGCAGGTAGAAGATCTTGAGACTTCTACGCACTCTATGAACTTTAAAATGACACATATTGAATTCTCTACGCATCAGTTTTGCTTAAAAGAAAAAGCCCCACATCAGGCTGTTTTGCAGCTTTATTCTTAAAAAACAATGACACGATGTCTGTTGTTGCAGATAAAAATGAGAGCTCTTTCTGGGAGGTTTCCTGGTTTGAGTAATCCTAAAGCTTTACATAGTGTGACGTTTCGAGGGCTCTCACAAGGTCATCAAGAGGCACTGAAGGCTTTGATTATTTTCCAGCTTTCTCTCAAGGAAAAACAAAAGAAAAAAAGAGCGTTGATTTGTTTGTCTTTTAAGGAGCTGTACTTGGGGCAAGCATGAAAACAAGGAGAACTCCATGGGGCAAATAAATAATAGTTCATAGCAAGTAATAACACTGCTCACGTTGACTTTTTAAAGCAAGTGCAAGAAGCAAGGAGCTGGGGCTGCACTTCCTCACCCTGTGTCCTGCACCATACGTGCAGCTGGAAGCTGCCAGCAGCTTTGGATCCACACTGCTGCCTGCTCCCTCAAAAGATTTTTGTTCTGTTTCTCTGTAGACTCATAGCTTTTTAGGTTACCCTTACAAGTTAATTGCTTCATCTCCAGCTGAGGGCCTCAGTCAGGTCCACAAGCAGCTTCCAGAGGCCACAGTAAAATTCCCTACAGAGAAGCAGCAAGCTGGGGGTAAGAAGGGAGCAGCACACTGCAAGGGCAGACATGACCTCTTGCTCCTCAGCTACAAATGCCTGCAACAGCACAGAACAGTGCCAAAAGGACCACCTCCACCTCTGCAGCTCTGCTGTCTGGGGAGTCAGGCACCTCAGTCCTACCATCCTTTTGACACAGCCACCCTTGGCAAAGGCTGTTCCTGTCCCCATCCCCATCCCCATCACCACTCTGCCTTGCTGGTGGCATCTTCTGCCATGACCAGCCTTGGCCTTTACAGGGTTGCAGGAAATCATACAACCCAACTCTTCTTACTGCTGGGCTTCAGCAGCCTGGGAAGGAGGTATTAAGCATCAGATCAGGCAACTGACTCTGCTTTAAAAAAAATAAAAGACACTTTTCCTTAAGTGCTCAATTCACCCACTCCTTTCACAACATAGCCTCAGCACCACCTGTGCCAGAGACACCCTGGAAGAGGAGAAGAGAAGGAGGTGACCAAGAGGAGAGTCATAGTCTTGTTGTTGCAATGCAGTGGGAAGGGGTTGACATTAAACCTTCACAAGGGTTACTGCTGGAGGCTAAGGGGCATGCTGATATATGGACATCTGGCCCCTCACTAAGACTCCACTGGGAAAATAAACCATCTGTCAAGGGTGTAGCACAACTTTGCTGCTGCCCTCTCTGGTATTCTCTGCAGGAGGACAAGACACACACTTTTCATTCAAGGCTGCTACCATTATACTTGAATATGCATTTCTTTCCCCAGTCCCCTCAAACACACTGTCTTGGCCAAAATCACTATGACATCTACAGGTGTATAGTGAGACATTGCATCAATGGTAAATATTAATGACCATGTCTTTGTATCGTCCAACAAACACATCAATCCCTGGGACTGTCTGGACAGACCGCACCATAATCCAGGCAGTTTGCAAGACCAGGGAGGAGGAAGGAAGTATATTGATCTGCTAAGCAGTGAACAGCAGGCCCATGGTAACGTTTACATGAGGATTTTACCTCTTGATACTTCACATGCTCACAAAGTCTCTGAAGACATGAGAGGCATAGGCTGGAAATGTCACCAGCAGCTGCCCTCATTGCCCATGACTCCTGCCTTGTCCACACAGCATGAAATATTGTTTCTGCCTGCCCAGGGCAGTGAGTCCCACCTCTGAGCCCTAAATCTCCAGTGACAGTGGGAACTGGTGCAGCCACAGCTCCCTGCTCTTTGTCCCAGGGACGTCCCTGGATCCGTTTTCCCATGTGGAGGCCCCAGTCTGTATGATGTGAAACGTAACTGCTTGGTGCTGATCCAGCACTTGTATGGCTTCTCTTAGAGGGCACTAACCTCCATGCATGACTGTCAGCCAAATACACTCTTTCCACCACACTTTTTATTTAACCACTTAGTAATTGCACCAAAGGAGGCTCTTGGATAAATATCAGCAGTAACACTTTCTCCTTTGCTTGTCATTGTTTTTCCATGATTCAAACAGCTTCAAATGACAGATTTGAAAAATGGCCAGGGCTTGTAAAGTGTGGGAATAGAAAGTTTCTGAATGCTGGCAAGTGCTTATCAACCCCTGCATTGTAATATCAGCAATCAAGTGGCAATAGAGCTGTGCCAAATTAGGTGGAAAAGGAGCTCACACAAAGATCAATAGATTTAGAGGTAGAATTGCTCTGAGCATGAGTACTCCTGAATAATCTCACCCATTGTTTTCTGCAGCAGGGGTTTCTCTTCAGTAGCATCTTTAAGTGTTATCCCAGTGACCCTCAAGGAAGCTGACAGAAACATCCATATTTTTTGACTGTAGGACAACACATAGCTCACCCAATTTTGCAGCTTTTAAGCAAAAACAATCCAACAGCTCAGGCATAGCTACTTGGGGAAAATATTTTACTAACACATGAACTCTTTGTATCTGCTTAAGAACACCATAGTGCTTACGCAGCCCCTCAAAGAGAAATGTTGCTGGGAATCAAGTGCTACAGGATGCTGCAGAAAAGCCCCTGATCAAGAATACATAGTGAGTATGTTGTTCTGGGTGGTGGGATGCACTGCCTGACCAGCTGTGTAGTAATGTTACTTCACTGACCATCACTGAAGAGATGCTTCTGGTTACAGTATGTGGGAAACTGAAGCACCAAGCAATTATTCACTACGTATTTTCTCCCTGTGGTAATGAGAGCTTAGCCATGCTTCACTAGTGCAGATGTCATCACAGGATTCTGCCAGAGCAAAGCTATTTGGACACTATAGATTTTCCTTCTTTGGAAAGCTTCTGTAGAAAAAAAAAGACTTTCAGTCCCCCAGCAGTTCATCTAAATATTACAAAAAAAGTGTAAAAAAAAAAAAATAAATATATATTTCTGCCCTTTCTCCAGCAGCTTTTGCAAGAACTAGGATATTTTCACCAAGTATGGCTGCCTTTCACACACTGAGAAAATCTACCCTTTGCAACATTAAATTCACACAGACACCAGACACCACATCCTTCTAAGTTCTCTCAAAGGCACTCCATTACAAATATATCCGAGCTGTAGGCAATCCAGGAGATTCCTGGAGTGTCCTGATGACAACTTCCTGAGGAAGGAAATAGACACCCCCGCTCGAGGGGATGCAATAGTAGACCTGATGGCCACAAATGCCACTGAGGTCATCAGTGACATCAATGTAGGAGGCAGCCTGGGCTGCAGTGATCATGTACTAGCACAGTTCACGGTCCTACGGGGTATGAGGGAGACAAAAAGGAAAGTCAAAACCCTAAATTTTAAGAAAACAAACCTCCAGCTTTTCAAGGAGTTAATCAGTAAGACTCCCTGGGAAATAGGCCTTAGGGACAAGGGAGTGGAGCAGAGCTGGCAAATCTTTAAGGAAACTTATCATAGAGTGCAAGAACTTACAATTCCCAGCTATAGGAAATCAGGTAGGAAGGAGAGCAGCATGGCTCAGTCGAGACCTGCTGGCCAGACTAAAGGGCAAGATGAGACTGCACAAACAGTGGAAGCAGGGACAGGTATCCTGGGG
>NW_008623867.1:0-31662 GCF_000691845.1 Merops nubicus
GTCGTCAGCAAACCTGCTGAGGGTGCATGATTGTTATGCTTGCTTTTTCCTCCTGTCCACCAACCTGCATTTCTCTTAGTCTTCAACAATAAGGAATGGGAAAAAGGATAATAAAAGAAAGGAAGGGGATGTTTTGAGTTTGAAAACTGAGCCATTTTCCCCCCAAATATCAGTCTCCATTCAGAATACTGAATCTCTCTGTGCACGTGACACAGAAGCAGCACATATGTGCCATTTTGTGGGTAGCACACAAAAATGTGCTGAAACCTTCAGCTCCATAAAAAGAGGTTGAAATATAAGAAAAAAAAAAAAGACTGACCTGAGGAGTACTTCCCAGAAGGAAGGGAAGTACTTGCAGTGGCCTCTGTGGCTATTCAGACACCTGTACAAGACCTGTTTTCACCATCCTTCTGCAAAAACCTCTACACCATTTGCTCTACGCTGCACATTGTGTTAGAGAACTCCTGCAGCTAAGAATAACATTTTTGCCTTTCAAGGGTTTCATTTCTCTGAATTCTGACTTCCCAAGCATCATTTCTCTTTACAAGTTTAACTTGGTATAATGTAGATGGGAACAGTACAGAATCCTCCAAGCTGCCTGGCTCTGAAGGAACAGAAAGGACTTAATCTTAGAGGTGGGAAAGGAGGGGAAAAGAAATACTTTGTGGTGACACACTCCTCTTTGTTCAAAAGGCTGTGTGACAGCTCAAAGTTTAGACAACAAAGCTGCCTTTATATCTACTTGTGATGAGAGTTCCCCTCAGCTCATACCTGGCATTATACCTGACTGTAATTCAGTACTTATGACAATGTAGAAGCACATTTTAAATGATAGTAGTTCCCTTTTAATGTCATCTTTCCCCTCTACCACTAGCTTACATGCCAAGAGGAGATGCACACACAGCTGAGCTCCAGGGCTGTGTCCCCTATTCCAGATAGGGACCTGAGATAAGTGCCCTAAACTCTCATCTGGAGCAGCCTCTCTCCCCTTCCACTACAGAGACACCCAAGACACTAAAAATAAATAATGAAGGAACAAAAGCACAAAGCAGGGCTCCATTCAAGAATTAATGTGCTCATTTTAACTCAACAAGCTCAATCTTCCCCATTTACAACCTGAATTATCTCTTTTAAGAGGGAAACAATAGAGGGAGAACACTGTCACTGCTTTCTTTATGGTGAGCAGACAGGTGCGTGATGCTTGTTGGAGGAAAAATGAGTCTCCTAATAGGATAATAGTTTGGATTATATTAGTTATGGAAAAATTAAGATGAGAAAGCCTCAAGGGCATAATTATCAGGAGACCCAGGGTTGATTACTACAAGATGCTGAGCGTCTGCAGTTCCAGATGAAGTCATTGGGTGTTACATGTTCTTTACAATATAAGCCCTACTATCCTTTCAAAAATAATGCACCAAAGGTAGATTTTCCTAGAGCTACATGTCAGAAAAATATTTCCTTCACTATTTTTTTCATATACATTTTAAAAATATGCAGTTCATAATTCTAGCCATTTAAACCCCTATGAGTGCACAGAACAACGAGAGCACAATTATTTATAATCCATCTCTAGAATGCAGAGGTTGTCTAGCATCCCATGAACAGGCACTACTTCAGTCATACAAAGCAAAAATATTATGGAGACATCTCTTGAATGAAGATCAATCCTCTTGACCAATATAATGGAACGAAAATTAAGGCTAATGAAAAGATCAATCAAACAAAATTCAAAGACTTATAGGTATTTCTCAAATTAAAAATCAGAGGAAAAGTGCTTTTAATGTCACTGGGATTTTTTCCAATCTCTAAGGAACCAGAAAGCTCTCTGCTATTCAGCAGGGCCAGGGCTATATTCTGATAATGGGGTAAACAAAGGACAATTAAATAATTGCTGCACCTACTGGTGTGATTGGAAGCCTGCACTGTTAAACTGTAGTGAAAATAAAATTAGTGCTGTGTAAAGCAACAAGATAAGAACTTGTTGATTGAGAGCATCCTTCAAAAACCTTTACACTTGTGCCAAGGGAACATCTCTGCTGGTGTTAACTCAGAGAGGAGCCCAGAGCAAACAGGATGAAGGGCAAAAGGCAGAAGTTCTAGCAGAAAGTCCATCAACGACACTTTAAGTGACTCAAATGGTGAGCCAAGAAGTGAATAAATCATAACATCATCAAAGACTGCACTCATATAGGTGACAGGTTGCTAAATTAATACTTATTTTATGCTAGCAGAGCTCATTACCTACAGAAATGTTTATGTGCTCTCTAGAAAAAAAAATCCAGTCTTTTTTTCTTTAAAACTACTGTTATTGGCATTTCTACTGATGAGGAAAAATACAGAACAATGCAAAACTGCCCAAATCACAACACAACACTTCAATGTGTCCATCAGCTAATGTTAATCTCTAATTGAACATGGCATAGGTACTCAGGAAATCCATTAATCTATACAGATTGCTCCTTCAGGATCAGTGCTTCACTTTACGTAAGGAAAGGTATCCAAGGTCTAGGACACTGTTAAAAAAATCATAGAATTTCAGAAGCACTTGGTATTTCAAGACGGACATCTGACAGCTAGGATACTTGATAACCTCAGAAAGAACACAGTCACTGGAGATGTCTGCCATAGGAATTCTGTAAAGACCTAAAAAAAACCCCCATTTGAGTTGTTTTCAAAATCAGTCAACACTTGTTCAAAATTGTGGTCCCAAGTTTTAAGTCTAGCCATTTCTTTTCCTTACACAGATGGCCCTTCTGTTCAACTCTGAAGCAAATTTGGCAAGGAAGGCAAATACATTAAAATTCAGGATGTGTTTTAATGGTTTTTAATGTTACTTCCTAACCGTCTCCACTCACCAAAATGAAGTTGTAGGGTAATAAAATTGAGAGAAAATAAAGAGAATCATAACTGAAAACAACAAAGAAGGAAATCTTACATCTCCAGTAGATAGGTACTACTTGTACTTACTCTGAGTCAAATTTTTTTGCTGTGAAGCCCTACAACTCCCATCTGCTTTAGAAACCAAACTGCTGGCTTTCTCTGATGATCAGCAAAATGCCAGCATGGGTTCAGTGGTGTGCCCAAATAAACACAGGGGAACAGGGCACATTGGGACAAGTCAGAACAGATGGAAATGGGCTATGACACAGTAGTAGTCCTCAAATTTATTGAAAAACATGTTTCTTCACAATACTACAACGTAAGCCAGTTGTTACCTTTCCTAAACCTAATTCCTTTTCTAATTTCACAAGTACTAGTTTCCTCCTCTGGCCTCAGTTGTTCACCTGAGCTTTCACACATGCAGTACTCTTCTGTTTGCACTCTTCTACTTCATAAGAAGTTGGAGATGAAAAGTCTTTTGATATCTTTTCACTGCCAGAAGAGACTGACTGATGGGAGCACGAGCTTGGCGACATACCAGAGGAGAAAAACATTGTTTGAGGACACAAAGAATCATGTGTGTGTGTGACAGCAATCCAGCAGAGGGGTTATTAATGGCAACATGCAGATTTAGTGCTGGGTGGCTGAGCAACAGAAAGTGCTCCAGTCCGTGTCCACACATGGTAGTTGAACAGAGTCTTCCC
The DNA here is from genome assembly GCF_000691845.1 of Merops nubicus. NCBI lineage: Eukaryota > Metazoa > Chordata > Aves > Coraciiformes > Meropidae > Merops > Merops nubicus. The sequence goes on from NW_008623867.1 coordinate 3,585, forward strand.
CAGTATGCCAGCCAGCACTCACTGTGAATTGTGGCTTGCTTCTTATGATGGTTCAAGCTCACTAAAATAAGCACACTAGGTGGCCAGCCCTACCTGGAGATTATCTAAACTGTGCCAACATGTCTACAGTCATTGAAAAGAGCTAGAGCAACTGAACTTGTGCTGCTTCTCTTGGATTAAGGCTTCAAGAAAACTTCATAGAACAGTTTTCCAGCATAAGCAAGATGGTGATATCAAATCATTGATGATACCTGCCTCATAGATCTGCTGAGAACCTGGGGATGAGGAGAAGCAGAGTTTATTTTCCATATTAGCAAAAATGTGGCAAGTTGGAAAGGCTATGTGCCTTAGAAGGGAACTGTGTTTAGATTGCCTTGAGTGCAGGCTCCAGGAGAGCACTCAGAACTGGCACTCTGAGCTGAAGGAGACTCAAAGTATTAGTCTGCTATGAAAGCAAAAAACTGACATGCTTTAGCCTAAATCATTAAAATACTACAGTCTGCAGAAGACAGTGTCCCAGCAAACCTTTTACATTCTTTACAGCTCTTGACTTAAGCATTCTATGATTGCAAAAAATAACTGCTTATCCCATGCTCTATCTGAAGGATAGACACGTTTTTATGAGACTTACACATATTCCTGTGATTAGGAGATCTCTAGAAAACACTATTTGTAATAGTTAGGAATGCTAGTGTGCATCTGTTCCTTGGTCCTCTTCTCCTTTGCAATATTTTCAATAACAGACTACATTTGAAGCTGCTTTCCTACTTTCACCAGTCTCCTTGGTACTCAGAGAGCCAAAGTCACCAGTGAAATCTTGGCAGAGGCCAAGCTTTAAGGTGGAGTAATTCATCAGTAATGCAAGCCATTAGAATTGCAGATAAGCTGCTTAAGTGCCGGACACATTTATGCAAGTTATATGCAAGAACTTCTTGTCATTGATTTATCCTTTGCCAACCAGTTAAGCCCTCTGGAACAAAACACAGACTTTCAAAAAGCTGCTGTCATTCCATTCAGCAACACAACACCTGTGAGTGAGACTAAATGCTAACAGGCATTCTTCCTTTCAGGGTAGGGAATACGGATTATTGGTATGGAGAATTTTGACTGTTGGCTTTTGTTTCGTTTCTTGACTTCCCAAAAGCATTAATTCATTGAATTTTTTAAAGTCAAAACCACTGATGAAAGGGTATTGCCCTTTACTGTACTATAAAGATCTGCCTGCCACCTTCCAAAGGCGCTGCTCCAAATTAAAAGATGATTAGAGTTTCTAAGGTGACCTTGTGAAAGAGCAGTAATTTGTTTACTTTCTCTGCCTTCCAAATCAACCTTGCTCAATTTACAAATAAATAAGTAAAATTTTAAAAAGACAGTTTTCCTAATTGCCAGCCCTGAAAACTCAGATAGTTTTCTGAGACTCCAACTGAGTCTTTCAGGCTTGTGCATCAGCAACAACAATAAAGATAGGGAACTAGTTAATGATTCTCAATGAAGCTAGCAAACAGTTAATGACTCTAGGAGCTACCTGCAAGTAAAATAGATTCTGGCTCACTCATCCACAGCTGTGCTGAATCTGCTGAATCTGAATCACAAGTAAAAAGCAATAAAAGTTTATTTTTGTCACCAAAATGTTCAGGCATAATTCACAACACACAGATACTTCAGGGCTCTTCTGCAAGAAAGTGACTTATCTGCAGCTTAATTTCATACAGCAATAAACTAAAAGTTTTCTCTGCCTTCTTTCTGAAATGGCACCCATTATAGGAGATATATGTTAGCATGGGCAGGAACTCAAGAAATCCTCCCTGGGATGTGAGGCCATTTGGTTTTATTTTAATGGAGTTCAACAAAATCACTAACAGTCAGATTCAACCACGGTCAATGTCATTGTCCCTCTATTCTTGGGAAAGTCTTCAATTCCCTTCCAGAGCAAAAGACTAAGCTGCACACCCAGCAGGCTCATGAAAGATTAACAAGAAACAGCATTCTTCCACCTGAGAAAACAGAGCTAGAAGAATACAGCACTGAGTATCTAGTCTAACTCCCACTGAAGACAGGACCAGAAGTTCTAGTTGGCAAGCCTGCTTCCCTACCATTGAGTCTCAACGCTTTGGCCATCAAAAAAACTGGCCCTAAGAGAACCTGGGTGAAACTGCAAGGTTGAAAGTGCAGCACTGGTTGGACTGGACTCCCAAACACTGCTGGCCATGGTAGCTATTACTGTGTGGAATAAAACATCTCCAAATTACAGCCATATTCTATCTGGGTGTCAAAAGTCAGAGGAGTATCTTTTCCATGACATCACTTCTCTACCTTTGTCCCATGCTGCTCCTAGCAACAGAAGACAATCTTCCCTTCACAGTTTTAGAGATAGCCACTGGAAAATTGTGCTGCTGAGTGGAAATTAAAACTGTAGTGACCATTAAGCTGAGAAAAATACTTTAATTTTAGGAGATAAATATGCCAATGCTTGTTCCACCTTTTTGTCCACAACTAACTTAGGTAATCCTAACACAAGAGACACGTTTCTTGCTCATGCACAGACTCCTCCACATTCAAATAGAAACCCAGCCTGATTCCCATCTGATGCTTGCATCAGCAGGCTGTGCTTGGAGACTGAGCTTCTTTATCCAAGCTTACCTGAGAGAATACACTCTGCATTTCCATGGGCTGCACAGGTGGACAAGAGCATTTCCAACAAAAGGAATCTATTGTTTTGCTTTTGCTGCCAATGTCTGCAATGAAAGGTCACAGAGAATGCACCCTGTTGAGCAAAATAAGGGTGTCAGCTTGATTTTTTCATTTTGGCAACTGGAACAAAATTCACACACGCTTCCTGGGTTTGGGGTTTGGTTTTTCATTAACTAACAATCTGCTCCATTTGAGAGAAGGCTACCAAACTGAACTAACTACAGCACCATTGCTTACTTCCACATGACAGCCTTTTAAGCCCAGGTGCAAGTCAGAAGCAGACCCAGACATTCATTTTCTCTTTATTAACTTGACTCACCACCCTTGGGAGATATTCCTGATGTCTCTGATTCAGGACACCAAAAGGTAGCCTCTGTGAAGAGATTAATTTTCAATGCAGATAAAGAAGTTATCCTGGAGGGCAGTTCAGAGCATGGTAAAGTTCTTTTCCCTCACTGAGTAATCAGGGAATGTAGAATGGCTAACTCCTTAAATTATGTCCCTTAAAAGAGGCAGTTTCAGTATCTTCTTAAGGCTGAAATAGAACATTTGGGGTTTTGAAGCTTTTCCTGATTTTTTTTTATATCCTTGAATTTAATCAAATTCAGTCTATTTGCATAGAAATACCATTTGAAGATAACTAGCTAAGAGTAGCAAATTGTCAGCCCTGGAGGTGAAGCATTTTTTGTCAGCAGCATGAAGTTCTCATGAGCAGAGGCAATGGAAAACTATATGCATAGTCATGCTTTCAGTACACTTTATATATGCCTGGCAGGTAAAGACCACCTAAAAGTTATGGGAGGGAAAGAAGGATTAATTTCAATGCTCTTTGAAATTGTACCATGGCTGCTAAAAGTGTTAGGATAGGTGTAAACATGTACCAGCATGGATTGGCTTTTACTAGGAATTAGGAAGAAAAAACCCCAACAAAGCCAGAAAACAAACTGATTAATTTCTTACAGATTTTTAACTGGTAACCACAAGGTATGTAATGTAACTTCTGACTATTGCCATCCTGAAATGCCTCAGAAAAGCAGGGAATTTACAGCACAAACGTTTTGTAATTCATGGTTATTTTTTGGAGTGTTAGAGCGAAGAATAAATGCAGCAACTAAATGGGGAAATATAACAGCCATTATGTACTTAACAATAGCTCATGGGTAGTTTCAAACTTGAGAATATCCTCATCCAGCAAAAGCAATTAAATACATGCTTAACTTTAAGTAATCCCACTGGAATCTATTTCCATCTCAAAAGTAAGCAGTAATCATGAGGCAAAATGTTACTTCTCATTCTGAAAGAATATTTCTATAACTGAATGTCCTAAGTGAGGCAAAGGAAGAATTTAACTGTGAATTTCTCACTGCTGAAATTATTTGCCTAGTCTTTGTGTGTGTGTATGCATCTATATGACAGAGGATGAAAAATGCCTTGTTTTCATCCTGGAGCCCATTTGCTTACACGTTGAAAAACCCCAGAGCTTCTGGGAAATGAAGCATGGATTACAAGAGACCTCTGAATGACAACAAAATTAGTGGTAAGAAAAGTATTTTGCAATTAGCTTTCTCAAGCACATTCCTAATTCTGATTTAGGGCATCTTAAAATCCACCCACGGACACCTTTGGCTTTTTCTCATGTATCAACTCTTCTGAGAAACAGCTGTTGTGTTGCACATTATCCTGTTCAGGTTTGGTACAACCACTGCCTTTTCTCATAGCACAACCAAGCATCTCTTCTCCTTTTCTGTGACAGAATTACTGGGTGAAGAACTGGTGACACAGCGTGTGGACATTTTATTTAAATAATGGATGAGGGAAGATCCCCATGATGGATGAGGTGCTCAGTGGGCTGCCTTCCCTAATAACTCACTCAAACCAAACAGCTCATGATTTTTTTTCCTCATAGAGCTCAGAAAACCCTGCATAATTCTGTCTTTCAGTTGTTTTCAGAATGAACACGTGGGGGGTTGATAGAGGGTGGTAAGTTTTTCTCACAGGAGTTTTCTAATAATAGCAGGTGTAGAGAATACCCAGGATTACAGAAAAGTTTCTAGTCTGGGTTATACGAGATGATCACAGAATTTTTTATGCTCTGAACCAATCGTTCACCCAGGCAGTAAAGTTTGGTGAGAACTGAGAGAAGCAAAGGTGATTCTTTTGGTTGTTGCTTGGACACAGCTGAGGTCAGGCCCATGGCACCATGTCCACCTTGATGGCAGAGTGACAACATCTCTGTCCTTGCAAAACACACATCTTCCACTCTGCATCACAGGACCCCTCCCTGGTGTACCTGGGCAGCCAGCCTTGCTGTTTGTCACCCAGGGGCAGTAGTGAAGAGGGTCAGCACCAGCAGCAGTTTGAAACAAAGGACATTCCATCCTTCTTCAGAAATTAGCAAACTCAGAATCAGACTTGTATAGATGCTAACGAGTCATAAATCAGGTCCAGTGTCACAGTCAGATGCTACTGTGGTGGGCATAGCAAGTTCCTGACCCTTGCAGGGTCCACCACACAGATGCACCCTATCTGTCCAGGTGACTAAAAACTCCTCTTTGAAAGAAAAGTGACAACTCTCTGATAAATACCTTAAAATTTTGAGTTACTAGGAATACACATACTGCTACCAAAAAAAGATGAAGGCCAACCACCTTAAAGACAAGGCTCCTCACGTGTGCCAGACCTGTTGTTGCACTCCTGCTACAGCAACACACACCTTGGGGCTTTCCCCCCCTCCCCTTTCCCATTTATCATATTTTGAAAGTTACTAAGTCTGTTAATTAGTGTTGAAGAAACCATGAAAACTAGCTTAAAGCAGCTTTTCTGCCAGTGACTACTGACAAGCTCTTAGGCCTGACATTTCCTTCAGTGCTGTATTCCTTTGATTAATGCAGCTGCACAATTATTTTTTTTTCAAAATTTGTATAATACCCTCCCCCATGACAGGAAGTGATTTATAAATATAAGACAAAGATTAAGAAGAGGTGGACTTTCAGCATGGAAAAAGAGGCATAATGAGGTTGACAGTCAGGGAGCTGTTTCACTGGTTGTGAATCTTGGACCGTTTATTACTGACTAAGGTAATAGCAAAGATCTCTTAAAAGGCAGAGAGGGATCAGCAGCACTGTGATGGGGGCCTGCTGTTAAAAACACTCAGAGGACAGGAGAAGCATTTCACTTATGGCAGACCACATGCAGTAATTCTCCTTATCAGCTGGACTATGAGAAAGCAGTAACTGGTACGGTGGATCCCTTGTGAGAACTAAGACAGTCAGAAAGCAGCAGGCAGTGCTGCCCAGAATACCTCAGGCTCACAACCTGCTAGTCATCTGATGCATCCTTATTCCCTCTGCATCCTGCTATTTTTCTTCTCTCCCATATTTTTCTCTCTCACTCCTTCCAAACGCTAGGATCCTGCCAAGTTCAGAGGTCCCTCTTTTTCTGATAGTTAAACTAGGCCTTCAAAACTCACCACAGCTCTCTCTAAACCAAACTTCACATCAACCCTTTAGTACACTGCCATGTCTTTATTAACATCTCATTTTCTTCTACTGTTGCCCTTCCAATGGCAAAGTGGGAGGAAAGCAACCACCCTACTTGCTTCAGTCATGCTACAACCCACAACGTGATCAGGATACTGGCTCCTTTCCCTCCCTGCTGAAGTTCTTTTCTTTTTCTTTTGTGTGTCTGACTTGGACTTAGCATAAAACGGTGTACAAAGGCTGCCTCCTTGACTGATCCCTTGAACAATCTCCCAGCTCCCTCTTATGCGAGACTGCCAACACTTCTTCAAAGTACTTGCACAACAACAAAGCCTTTCTTCAGAGTTTCAATCTGAATTATTGAAAATAAGTTGCTATTTTTTATTTATCTACTTGTTCTCTGTTGAGTCAAGCTGCCTGCAGCTGTCTATTCCAAAGCCCAATGTATGCTCCAGCCTCCTTTGAGCAACAAAGATTTTCTTGTCTTCATGCTTATATACATCAAATGTAACAGAAACTTCACAGTTACTCTGCAGTTTCTATTTTCAAGTCTGAACGAATTTGCTATATGAAACACTCAACCAGAAAGGGTATGGTCTGGATTTTTGTTTTCAGCTTTTCTTTGGCAAAAGGCCATCACCCTCTCTCTGTGTAAACATGATCCCTTGGCCAAAATCATCAGCTGGAGATGTTGGACTGAAGAGTGGAATACTTGGTTTGTTGTTGTTCCCTCTATGGGCCATCATAAAACTGAAATGCTCTGATGATACTGCCTGGGGTTCTTGAGGAAACATATCATACATGACCTTACATTAGGTTTCTGTCCATCTAGCCTCTTGCTCTCATTCCTTCCTTTACTCAAAGTGTATTTTTAATCCATTACCAAGTGTGAAATGTAAGCAGTTCCAAGAAGTTTTCTGAAACAGTCACACAGAAGAGAGTCTTTTTAGTTGTAAAGAATCAATGATCTTTTTTCTTCCCTACCTACTAAAGTTACACAAGCTGTAAAATCCACTCACTCCTTAACACACAAAAAATCCAATCCATGCCAAGGATCAACCGTGGGACCCAATTTCAGAAGACTGAACCACTTCACTAGACCCATTGTTCATTGAACTGTCTGAGCAAGGCCATAGTACATCTGGGTATGTCTAGCAACATACTTACACCTACAGACAGTGATATTCCCTTGAGAGAGACAGCTTCAAATGCCTTTTCACTTCAGACCTGAAAGTGAAGCCTAGGTCTTCTCTGTGCACACCAGGTACCCTTGCCACCAGGCTCCTAGCTGCTTTTACTACAGCATCTGTCATCTTCATTTGCTTCTGGATCTGTGTAATTTCCTGGACACTAATGAATTTCCATGGAAGGTTTCCGTTTCACTGAATTAGCTTTTTCTGATGAAAAATGACACTGACAGGATTTTCTCTGCCAGCTTTCACACTGGATAACCTTCAGCAATTCAATTCACCTCTTTCATTCTCCATCTTGAAACGTAATAATAGGTAACAGAAGGGTAATAATACTGACCTCTTCCTTATAACCCTCTCTCTGAGATAAATGGACAAAAGCGTTGTGTAATAGCAAAGGATCATTATTATTTATCATTCTAAGCATCCCAGAGATGATAAAAGAAAAACAAAACACTGCAATATTCACCAAGGTAACAAAATTAAACCATTCCTTTGCCAACACTTTGTAATTGTTACAGCTTAGTTATTTTATTTTTTTTTTTTGTGAGTGGCTATCAGAAGGGTTAACATAATTCCCCATTTAAAAAAAAAATACTTCATCCCTTAAATTTAAGTCAGCAAAACAAACAGAAAAAAAATCTGGAACAGTATAAACAGCCACTGATACTTCTGTCTCACAGCAAGATCTTTATTTCCCAGCATTTTCTTGAGCACACAAAGCAGCAGTCATGAAACATATCTCCATATTGCAAACATGATAGCTAGAATTTTACACTGCAGAGATAAAATTCCTTGGTATCTCAGAATGAAACTTAAATTCTAGTAAGAGAAGAAAATTAAGCAGTCAGTATTCTGCCACCCCTGTCATCAACAAGAAATCCAGGCAGGCTGTTTTGTGGAATAAATTTTCATAACAATAAAGTATCTGTGTGTTTAAATATCATTCAGCAGAGATTCGCAAAGTTATTTCTCCCTGCATTTCAGTGAGATTGCAAAATTTTACAAGGCACAGCAATGTTCAAGACACACCAAAAAAAAAAAATCCACTCCCTTCTGCAGCTCTGGAGTTACAAAAATGCCACCTAGGCTGGTAGTGAAGATACTTTCTGAACACCAGCCCCATCAGGTTGAAAAGCCTAACACAGAGCTTAGAGAGCTCCTCTGTAGCACCACTCTGCTACAAAGGGTTAGATTTCTCCATTACCTAAAAGGAACTATTTTTCCAGTGACTTCACCCACTGTGTTAAACTCTCTGGAAGATGAGCTCTGGCAAATATGGTTGGAGTGATTTAAGCCAGTCCCCCTCCTTGCTAACTGTACCTGCCCTCACAGCCTGTGCTGGGACTGTAGTGTGCCCCCAAAATTCTCCAGTGTGGGAAACATCAGCACCAACCTTGGCTGCTCCACTTGAAATCCAGATTGTTACCTGAAATCACCAAGATGGGCAGCTTCCCATTCAATGCCAAGGCTGTGAAGTGGACTGTGGAAAGCACAAGTGCAAGAATTGTAAAACCTCTGCGTAGAGATGGTGCCAAAAAAGCACCCAAATATGCAACAAGAATAGGAAGCTACATGTATTAAAACACATTTTACAAGCACAAAGTTCCAGGTTACATGTCAATATAAGTATAGAAAGCAAGAACACCCAGCAAGTGAGGAAAGAACAGTATTATATTCACTGACATTCAGGCTGCTGCAGTTGGTTTTGTCCTGATCTTCCCCCTCTCCACAGTTCCACCATCTTTCAATTAGCCAAGAACAAAGTATAAAAACCCTTCTAGAATCAAGGGAAACAGGACAAATGATGTGTCCTTTGCTACTTACACCTTCCTTTCCTACATCTTCCATTTTCAATTAAGAGGCAATATAGCATGACAATAAAAATTATCACAGGCTCCTAAAATATCCAACTTGGCTTTGGAAAGAGCCTTTTAAATGCCCAATAATTTCTGTCAGAGAGTTCAAAAATCATTTAAAACCTTTGGAAAAGATTCAAACTGTGACTGAGAAAGAGAATTATTTCTGTAATTGAAAGAACAGCAAAACACAAGTTCTGTCATTGCACATGGACTCTTGGGAGATTAAACAATCAGCTACATTGAACTCAAAACATGCATTCAGGCTGCTTTTTTTTCCTGCATTTGTTGGTTTCGAGGTGATAACCTATGATTTAATAAAATAGAATTAAAACACTTTGCATAGGAAGTTCCAGATCCCTAAAAGATTCAGGCTGGACATGAGGAAGTAGTTCTTCCCCAGGAGAGTGGTGCGACCCTGGCATGGGTTGCCCAGGGAGTTGGTTGAGGCCCCATCCCTGGGGGTCTTTAAGGCCAGGCTGGAGGAGGCTCTGGGCAGCCTGATCTAGTGGGAGGTGTCCCTGCTCATGGCAGAGGGGTTGGAACTGGGGGATCCTTGGGGTCCCTTCCAACCCTGACAGATTCTGATCTGTTTTAGCAGAGGACTTTAGAGCCCTAATGGCTCAAGGGTTGGACTTGATGATCTTGGAGGTCCCTTCCAACCTAAAGGATTCTAGGATTCTATAAAACTACTTATGGGCTGGCAGGTAGGCTATCTACACACCAAATGCATCTACTTGCACTACATGGAGTTACTTGCATACCACAGTCACAGAAGAAGTTCATTCAAAGAGATTTACTTCTAGCTAGCTACCCTTTCTCCCTAAGCTGGTTAAGTGCAGACTTCATAGAGTAAAAAGCCACACACAGAAATAAAAGGCACATAAATGCAATGACCCTCCCAGCAAAAATCATCAATCACAGTAACAAAATAGGTCTCTCATGAGCAGCAGCATTAAGATGGCATCACTGGGGCATCTATCTGGTCTTTCAATACCTTCAGATACTTTGGAGAATTTCCTTTGTCAGAAGAGTCCTTTGCTTTCCAGCTCTCAAACATAAGCACAACTCTTTCCTTTTCTCCAGTGAGTTAGTCCATTTCATCACTTCCATTCCATTCTGGGCAGCCAGCTAAATAAATGATGAATGAGAAATTGAACTTTTCATAATCAGAAATAATTCAGGGTCAGTTTCTGTCCATTTTAGGCATGAAGGAGTTGGTCGTTTCCTTAGTTTGTTGGGGGGGCCTTGTAGGGGGTTTGTAGTTGGGTTCTTGTTTGGGAACTTTTTTTGTTTATTGCTAATGTTTTGTTTGGGAGGGTGTTAGTGTTTTGTTTGTTTTTAAAGCTTAAGTTGGTTTATCCAGCCCTAAACAAATCACAAAGATTCGTTTGTCTTTCTGGTGAATATTTGCACTTTTTTTAGTAACTTCCTGCAGCCTTCAATCTCTAAGTAGACATGCCCTCTGCTTTTTTGGATTAGAAAAGTTTCCATTGACATTAAAGGGAGCCATATTTGCAAAATCAAAGATGAAATGCAACCATTAGTGGCTTAGCTGGTTTTTCTGGTTATGCTCAGTCGCTGTTCATTGTTTGCAAGACTGCTCTTGCATGATAGTGCTGATTCAAGGGATGGAAGCACTGCTTTGCTTTTCTTTTTTTAATTCAAAGCTTGTCTAGTGCTATTGCTCTACACAGCCTTTTCTCCTGCAATATATCCCTGCAAGGCAGAGACACAAATATCAGGAAGGCTCTGTATGATTGTTCTTGCCTAACGAGATTCACTGGGCTGTGAAGTGTGCTGCCTTTTCTTTACTAACCAGGAAAAATGGGGAGATATTAGTTAGCACAAACACAGCAGGAGTGATTAAAATAAAGTGCCTCGTGCTGAATCAAAGCTTATAGAAGGAAAGAGGGCAAAACTATACCCCAGTAAGGATAAACTACCACAAAGCTGAGAAAACCAGATACAGGAAAAAAAGTCATTATCCTGAAGACCGGTTTCCACCACACAGATATGTATTTGAGGTAGCTCTTTAAAAGACTGCTTGTCACATACAGACACTGACTTGGCCATGTCTTTTATCATGTTCTTTTTGCATAATATTCTGATTTTTCTCTTTCAAAATGGCATGAAAAACCCAATTCAAAGCTACCCCCTCTTTTTGGGGGGCATGGAGGGGTTGTGCTTTTGAGCATGGACGAAGAAATCTTCTCAGTGGTTCCAAAGAGTGCAGGGACAGGGTATTCTTACCAGTCACTTCCCTCACTTTAAATCACAGTCATAGAAAATTAAAAGGACTATTCCATGACCACAATGCCATTCTGAAAATGCAATTGTATTTCTGTTATAACCAGCAGGCCCTGAACATCACAGTTTCTTCTGAACTTTGCACTAATTTGCTACCATTAAAATTCAAACAGGTAGTTTCAGATGCTTTCTTTTTGTAGCCACTGAAGTACCTTTTGGCTGCTCTACTGTCCTCCCACAGGCTTCCCAACATAACTTCACTTGCACAAAAGCTCTGTATCACCAAAATTCACCATTGCTCCCTAACAACAAGATCTAGTATTTCTCTGCATACTGTGGAAACAAACCATACTTGCCATGCTTTCTGGATAGATGGGTTTCAAATACCCAAATGCCTTGTAGGGGAAGAAAGATGATTTTCTCTAACTCCCTCATCTCTTCAGTGCAATGAACAATGGACTTTGCTGACAAAGGCAAAGGTGATGGATAAAGAGGAGAGATAAGAACATGCTCGTGGTCTACAGTCTCAAAAAGCAATCACAGGGTGAACTACAGATTTCAAACTACTTTTTCAATGTTTCTATAAGTCATCTCATTTTTCCAAATGTTAAAAGACATTCCAGGAAGGTTTTATGCATCCATTCCCAGACAGCCTTAAAATGTATACATGTAAGTACACATATATGTAGACAGATATATGTGCACCTAACTTTCCCTGCACATTTGCCATTGTTTTATCCTTTGCCTACCATAGCTACTTCTACAGAAAATATAATGTAAATTTGTTGTTTGGAAGTTATGCAATGTAAATATCAGAAGGAAATACCAAATGGAAGAGCAACATCTACTTTCTATGCATGAAACACTATATTACCAGGGATATTTAGCACTTCTAACCCTTAGACTAGCTCACAAAACATCAAGGATGCTATGCAGTGCTGTAGGAGAATTTTAGAAAAGCTGTGAATCCCTGTATGTACAGAACTCAAGTAAAACACCAGCACAAGGCCCAAAGCCATATCCAAACACTATGCAACATACTGGAAACTCCTCCTGAAATAACCAAGCAACAGCCTGAGACACAGCTAGCACAGCCACGACCACTTTGCCAATTTGGTTAATAAAGTGTCATGGTTACAGGGGCTGGGACCTTATGTGGGTAGAACCAGAACTGTGTATTCTATACTCTCTATGTCAGTGCTCATGGGCTGTTAAGAAAATCATGGGTAGCAGCTGCCCAGGACAGACCTCACACCCCAGGCTATAACAGATAAGGAAAGAGGTCAGGGAGATGTTAACACCTTCCCACCCAGCAGGAGGAGTCCTCCCTGTTCATGGGCCCATCCATGCCTTGCCCCATGCCCCATACAGAGCTCCCCTCAGGAGCTATTTCTGTTTAATGGACCATCAAGGACCCACTGCATGACTCACAGACTGATATCAACCCATTGTGAGATGCTCCTCCCAGGGGGAGGAGCCAAGTGCTCCCACCTGGATATAAACTGGGGTTCAGGACAGCACAGGGGCCCTTACCCACTGGATTTCCAGAGGACAAGAGCTACCAGATCTTTTCTACGAGATCACTGCTTCATCTGGGCTGCTCCCACCACCCTAACTACAGAGTATCAGGTTGTATTCTGACTCTGTCTGTGGTTTTCCTTTGTATTATTGCATTTATTTTATTTTTTTTTTCCTATTAAATTGTATTTCTGACTTGGAGTCTCTCACTGGTTTCTTTTCAAACCATTACATAAAGACACTCTTCCCCTCACTGCTTCTCCTTTATATCTTTAGATTATCAAGGCTACAACAACCATCAGCTAGATTCTTCAAAGCCTAATGACAGAGGTTCTTCAGATTCTCACCCAGCCAAGTGTTGGTCCCAGACAAAATGAATCAGTGGCTTAATCTTTTACCATGTCAGTTAAATCTTTTACCATGTCAGGCAATCTTTTACCATGTCAGCCCATACCAGGGCTTTACAACAGAGATAACCCACAACATAGTGCTGGCAGAGGTGGTTCAGGATATTCAGGTCTCATGAGTTTGGTTTAGTTATGTCATTGCTATATGACAGTAATTCACAGGTTATTAATTTTTTTGGAAATAACAATGGTCAGCTGCACTGCTACAGTTGTCTTTCTCCCATCTAACACTGGTGGCCAATAAGATCCAGGCCTCTTATCAGAGTTGCAAAGGGAAGGGAGGGGTGGGAACATCCACCAATATTTGTAGGTGTTGATCACAGTAGCCTTTTGCCTTTGAGAAGAGCCACTGCACCTTTGAGAGCACTGAGTGACTAGCGCTGCAGCTTGAGTTGCTCCCGATCACATGGGACTGGCTTTAAGGCTTCCAAAAGAAAGGAATGGCTCTGAAGTACAAAGGTAATATGAGAAGAGTAAAATACAACAAAGAAAATTAGAGAGAACCTAACAGAACTATGAATACTTAGAAGATAAATTAGAAATTTATTAGCTAAACTGGAAAAGAACCTAAAGAGGAAGGAAGGAAAAGATGAATATAGCAAAGGAAAGTCAGCAAAGAGATGGGCAATTCAGGGTTAGTAAAATATACAGGAAGGGTTCATTTTTATCATCAGTAAATTATGAGAAAATACAAATGAGTCAAAATGGAGAAATTGAGGTATGCAAAGTAGTGGCTGTCTGGTAAAACACATACCACATCTCACAGGGCAAGCTAAGGGTGACAGAGCTCTTGCTCATCAAGGACATGAACTCCCCTACCTGCCTCTTACACCAATACCTTATATTCTGATCTGCTGCACCCCAGGCACAAACCTGCTACAAGCCAAAAAAAAAAAGAACCTGTTTGAATATTTTATCAGTGAAATAGGAGCCTTTGGAGGGCTTTCCATAACATTCACATGCAAAACTCAACTGCAAATTTATTTTGACTTTAAGTGCAGGGCCACTGCACTTGCAAAACTGTCATGCATGAGCAACAACAGGATTTCTGCCCACCAAAACCTCTTGAGGGGGGAGAAATATTTAACATAATAAACCACAGCCTCCCCACAACCCTCTCTCATACTTCCTTCTCTACGTGCAAGTGAAAAAGTGTGAGGCAGAGGGTTATAAAGCCTACTCTATTTGGAACATTTCTTTTGATCCCCTTGCTCAAATTCTTACTATAATAAATTACCTCAGTGAGATGCAGTTTTTGGGGCTTTTTTTTTGTTCTTTGCAGAGACACATGTGATACACAGCTACAGGACCTGCATTTGCCTGCTCTCTTTCTGAAGATCCCCCAGCAGTGGTTGCCAAGTACAAATCTCCAGAGCAAGAATAGTTACAGTGATAAGCAGGACCTGGAGCTTCTTGAACACTTTTCTCTTTGACATGGCTCTGATCTTCATTTTCCCAGGTACAAATGGCATGGCTCCTTCTTCTTTACAATCTCTCTTCAGATATTTGCTCGATATTTATGAGATCCCTTGAGCCATCTCTTCTCTAGGCTGAACAGTCCCAGTTCTCTCAGCCTTTCCTCATAGAAGAGGTGTTCCAGTCCCTTCATCATATTCATTGCCCTTTGCTGGCACCCTCTCCAGTAGCTCCATGGCTCTCTTGCACTGAGGAACCCAGAACTGGACACAGTACTCCAAGTGTGGCTTCAGCAGAGCTGAGCAGAGGGGATGGAGAGATCACCTCCCTCCATCTGCCAACAGTACTCCTCCTATTGCAGCCCAGAATATGGTTTGCCACCTTTTCCATGAGAGCACATTGCTGGTTCATGTTCAGCTGGGTCCTACAGGAACCCCAGGGCCTTTTCTGCCAAGCTGCTGTCCATCTGCTCAGCCCTCAGGATATACTGACATGGAAAGCAACACCTCTCAGGAGTTGCCTGGAGGTTATCACCAATGCCTAAAATTCAAGTCAATTTTCAGAGTGGTGAGTCTTAGATCTGACAGGAAAGATTCAGTCTTTTCAAAGGTTTTCTGTGCAAACTGAATTTTCCCTGTAAAACCAAAACTTTTTGTGAAGATTCATAAATAGAGAAACATATGCACTCTAGAAGAGTTAACGGGCAATATTACTCAGGATCCAGGTTCAAACCTGTACAGTCCTTATCATACACTTCAGATCTTATAGATCTCTGTCCAGGTGAAAACCCTCATGAGTTCTGAGTGTTTAAACTGATTTCTTCCCCTGACACAAGCTTACAAACTGCACCAAACAGAAGTAACACACTCAAAGGTCCCTAAAACCCAACATATTCTTATGGAAGTTCTCCTAACCCACTCTAACCAGCATCCTCTAAGATCCTGCCTGATAGATAATTAACATTTTAGTATTTACCATAACTGCAGAGTAGAAATGACCCAATAAAGGGAATAGAATCCCCAACTGCACGTTACATTGAAACATAATTAAATCCCCTATCAAACTCATTACCTGAACCACTGATGCAGTCAAGTGCAAGACACATCTGATCTGTAAAAGGAATTTGTTTATCCAGCACGATTTCAAGTCTTTAAGAAAACACCATTGACAGTATCTCACAATTTAAATCCCAACACAGAATAATCTCAGATCCCAAATAAACATCTTGCCAACAATTGGTTAAATTTGAAGAGGCAGGAATACTTAATGCATAGAACTATAACCCTTTTTCTGCCTTTTAATAGCACGGAAGAATGTTCAAAGAATTTCATAGCACTAAATTCAATCAAGTCACTTAACAGTTTAATTTTGACAGGCCCCATAAATGTAACCCTCATAAATGTATAGTTCCTATTCTCTCCTTTGCCATTCAGAGCAGTGACAGACTTCACCAAAGAGCTTTATGAAGCACTGAGATGCACAGAGGAAAATATAAAATCATAGAATTGTTTAGGTTGGAAGAGACATTTAAGATCACAAAGTCCAACTGTTAACCAAGAACTGCCAAGTCCAGCACTAAACCATGTCCCTAAGTCTCATGTCTACAGGTCTTTTAAACCTCCAGGGATGTTGACTCAACCACTTCCCTCACCAGGCTGTTCAAGTGCTTTATAACCCTTTCAGTGAAGAAATTTTCCATAATACCCAACCTAAACATCCTGTAGCACAACCAGAGGCCATTTCCTCTTGGCCTATTGCTTGTTCCTTGGGAGAAGAGACCGACACCCACCTCACCACAACCTCCTCTCAGGGAGCTGCAGAAACTGAGAAGGTCTCCCCTGAACCTCCTTTTCTCCAGGGTAAACAACCCCAGTTCCCTCAGCCACTCCTCACAAGATTTATGCTCTAGATCCTTCACCAGCTTCGTTGCCCTTCTTTGGACACGCTTCAGCACCCCAATGTCCTTCTTGTAGCAAGGGTCCCAAACTGAACACAGTACTGGAGGTGTGACCACACCAGTGCCAGGTACAGGGGCACCATCCCTCCCCTAGTCCTGCTGGCCACACTATTTCTGATAAAAGCCAAGGTGCTGTTGGCCTTCTTGGCTACCTGGGCACACTGCTAGCTCATATTCAGCCAGCTGTCAACCAACACTTGCAGGTAAAAAGATAACTGCTGGTTAAAAGCAACTGCATTCCTTGTCCATTCCCTCCCCCTACTTATTAAGCTTATTGATCTGAGTTTATCAAAACTGAAATTGTCACTGCAGACATAGTCCTAAAGTCTACAGTTGCCAGCTAGGAAAATGTGTCTTCTCAATTTATTAAGTATGTGTACACAATGCATTAAGAAACTTCAGCCAAGCCACCAGGCTTTATATTTCCTTACTCATTCTTTTTCTGTGAAAAATGTGCTCTATAAAATTGAATTGTAACTAAGGACGTGCAACTACCAACACCAGTAGTGATTTACAATAAACAGCAAAAATGAGAGGTTGTCTCCACATTTGCATCCAGCAGACTTAACCACATGAGAAGAAATTGGTTGTGCTCCTAACAGATCAATTGCTGTCACAGGGAGGTCTGCTTACAGGTTCTTGCATCACAGAATGATTTAAAAAACAAGTACCTGGATTTGGGAGTTTGATTAAAATAAAATGGAAAGCATCTTTGAAAATATCTTTTCATTTTTAAATTAGGATCCCATACTTCTTCACTAAAGAGGGGTGAATTTTCCAGACATCTGTGTTGCCTTTCAGGTAATTGCTTATTTACCAGTGTCAGAAGCAGTGGAAATGTTGCAGACATCTCCATGAAATCAGTCGTGGAAGTCTCTCCATTGACTCCAGTTAATTTGGGCTTAAACATTGTTGGATGCATTTATGTGTAGAGCACAGGATTCTCTGCCTGTCTCGAAGCCCTGAGGATGAGTATTTCAGCAGTTTTGCATGTTTTTAGGACCACTGAATAAAGCTAATGCTCACTTGGAATTTTTCAAAACCATTTTCAGGTTCTGATTGAAATATCTTGGTCT
Source organism: Merops nubicus (assembly GCF_000691845.1). NCBI lineage: Eukaryota > Metazoa > Chordata > Aves > Coraciiformes > Meropidae > Merops > Merops nubicus. Next base: position 21,428 of record NW_008623867.1, read on the forward strand.
CCATTTTTTCAGTTAAAAAAAAAAATAAATGTGAAAGGTATTTGCACAAGTTTTGCACATTTGCTCAGAGGAACAGAAATGGGAAAGCATCAGTGTGGCAGATTAAGAGGGGGTGATGTCAGCAGAGTTACATGGAGGCCTGTGGTTGATCAGGTTTCAGGCAAAGCCACAAGTCATAAAAGTCTACACTGTACCTGCTCCCCCCTTACAACTGTCTCCAGCAGCAGATGTGGTATCTCACTCTTCCAACTTAGAACTTCGCCCCCACATCTTTCAAAGTGAGTAAAATCAAGTGTTTTATTGATGTAATACATGAGATAATAGTCTGAGAAATCCAATGTGCTATTGAAAGATGACTGCGACTGAAGATCCCAGCGGTTCAACTAGACACTGTTCAGAAATGAACCTTGAAACTGCTCATCCCCTGCCCCATTATTCTTTAAGTGCCCATTGATTGAAACTATGATGTGCATCCTCAAGCACAAAGGGTTAATTACTGTGTACCACTACTACTTAAAATAATTCCAGGAGAAAAGACAGCTGTAATAGCCTATTGTGTACTTACTTTTGCAAAGTCTGAGCACAATTTCTTTAGAAACCATAGCAATTTTAATGTTCCAGGCAAACAGAGAAATAATTGCCTTGGCAGTCATTGCAATCAATGACATGCACACAATGAAAAAAAAAAAAAAAAACAAAAACAAACCCAAAAAAAACAACTGGAAAGAGAAGTATCCATTTCGGCCTACTTAAACTGCAACACATTCCTCAAACTTAAGATATAGTCAACTTTAGCACCAAAACTTGACAATTCTTTCTCTTGCCCCCTCTCTCTCTTTCATTATATTCATTCTTTGATAAAATATATCTAAAATTTCCAGGAAAACAAAAGGCCTTGTGAGTGCATAGAGATATTTTAAAAGCTACTTCTTCGTATGTTCCGTAAGTAAGAGACAGGTAAAGGAAAACACAGAAGTTAGAAAAACATATAAAATAGAGGAAAACTTAGAGGGAAATCTGAAATAAGCCTCTCTACAACACTTTCTACAAGCTGAGTGGTCTGGAAAGCATTCCTAGATGTTCATAGGAACAAGAAATCTCCTTAAATGTAGGATTAATTCTAAGAAAGTTCACAGATCCCACTGAGGAGTTCCGAGAAGACAGGGACAGGCAGTCCTTGTGGTAGGACAAATGTTTGCACAGTCTGGGAAGCAATGGTAATAAAAACTACTAAATAATTGCTTGGGTTTATTCTTTTGCTCTGCAAACTTGCACCTGCTGGGGAAAATAAGTGTTTAGCTCTTCATTAATTCATTTGGAGTGATTCCTCCAGCAAAATCAAAAACATAAGCTGAGGAGATAGAGGATATAGTTGTCTCTCACAGAAACAGCAACAGCACAGAGCTATGAGGTCAACAGAGAGAACTTGATATGTACCACTGATATTTAATGGAAAACCAGGCTTCTTCTACCACTGCAAATCTGTTTGGCCAATGCCTCTGTGTCTGACGAGTGTTTTCCACAGTTTTACCTCAGATGACCTTTTTTTGCTGAGGCTCAAGAGCAACCATTCTACCATGTTAGGAAAAAAATGCCCTACTTAATAATGATAAGCAGGAAGAAATTGCTCCTTGTTCCCAACAGGATCAGGTGGCAATGAGGGTCAAATATGCTTTGCTCATGTGTGAGGTCAATGGTCAAGCAGACTGTCATCTCTGAAGTCACTGGTAAGTTCATCTCCAACACCTAGGCTGGAAGAAGTGAATATTAGTGAGAATAGCAATAATTTCTTTTCTTGTGGGAAGTAATTGTGTGTGAATGATCTCCCTTGTACAATTAAACATTTATTTTTTTTTCCTCAATGTGCTAATGTAAAAAGATGGACAGCCTACAAAAAGGGTTAGCAGAGGGAATGGGAAATAATACAGTTTATTGCATTTCAGATTAGCTATGCTTTCACAAAAAGACTGCTCCAACACGCAGAACAAAACACCCTTCCCTTGTGGGTGATATAGGTGAAATTACCTTTTCAAGTTTTAATTTTAAACTTAAATTTATGGAACACTAATCTCTGCTCCATTAAAAACAGCATTTGCCAGCACAGCCAGCAAAGCAGAAAAAAAAGCTTTCAGAATTGGACTTTTTAAGGGAGAAAAACCATTGGAATCAGCTTTTTCCATTGTTCAAATAACCCTCCTTTTGGCAAGACTCCAAAAAAGAATTGGTATAAGACACCATACAACCTGTTCTCCTTAAATCAGCCAGCATTTTTTTTTTCTTATTCTTTGTATATAGGGACTTCTTTCAAGAAGGGACAAAGTAGAAATCAAACAACTTCTTTTTTTTTTGTTTTACTGTATATCTAGATATGACCACAGATGAGAAGAAGAACCTGCCATGTTCAGTAGCCCAATCCAGCCTGTCTGATAGTGTCACAGAAGAACCACCACGTGGGCAGGACACGTGGAGTGTTATTTCCCAAAATATTCTTTCAGTCTCCAGTAAATTGCAGTTCAGAGATTTCTGGAGCCAGAAGCATTGTCTTGATATTTACACGTCCTCAGTTGATTTGTCCCATTTCTTTTCTGAACTGATGTAACCTACCAGCATTGAGAACATTCTGCACGTTTTGTGAGCAACTCCTGCTTTTTATCAGTGCTGAACTGACCACCTGCTGATTTCATTTGATATCCCTTAATTACTGTACTGGAGGAGAAAAAAAACGTGAACAAACTGTTCCCTGATTCTGCCTCTCCATTATACTCTCTCTCAGCCACCTCTTTTCTAACCTAAACGATCTTTCTCTATAGTATTGATTGTGCAGAAGTTTCAGGACCTCCTTAGCACCTTCCTAGGTATCTTTTCCAGTCATACCCAGAAGCCTATTTAAATGTTGAGGAGCGAGACCCAAGAAGAGGCACAGCATTCTGGATGGGTTTGATTTGCTCTAATTATTCCATAATATACCTAGCATATTATTTTCTTTTTAGGATAGCACTGAGACTTGAGCTAATGTTTTCACCACACCATCCATCAGGATGCTAAAATCTGACTCCTAAGCAGAAACAGCTCAGAAACTGTCATTTTAAATGTACAGATAGGATTATCTTTTTTTCTCTTAGGTACATTGCTTCACATCTATCCACACACAGTTTCATCCACCGTTTCTTCACTCAGTGAACTCAGCTCATGAGATTTCTCTGCAATCCTTTGAAGCTGGCCTTTGTCAGGACTATCAATGAACTGTCCCCTATTCACTCAGTTTTCAAGATTATTTTGACCATGATCATTTTCAAGATCAGCAGTCAGCACTGACTCAAATACAAACCTCTCTAACCATACCAACACTTCACTCTGAAAACTGATCATCCATTTCTATGTTCTTCAAACCTTTTAATCTGTTATTTATCCATGGAAGGACAAGGATATGCAACTTAGGGTGACTCAGTGGGCATCTTCATGCCCCTGAGCCCCTTTAGTGAAGGTTAACTGTCAAGCACCTTTTCAATATCAAGGTAATCTGCATCATTGGGATTGACTTTATCCTCTTGATTTTTGGCTACTTAAAAAGATATCTGATTAATTCATGATTCATAGCTTAAATATTATGCTAATTCCTCCTCCTTTTGAACCCATTTGTGCAGAATGATCTCCTTTAGAGGTTTGTCAGTGCTGCTCCTGGTCACAGGGTCAATGGTTGAGTTGCACCAATAGAGGTTCAGTTTGCTCAGGAGACACCAGCTAAAGAGCTGTAAAACTAGGAAGGAGAAAACACTGCAACCACGTAGAGGGGTAAAAACATTTGGAAGACTCTAAATGACATTTGAAATGTGAGGAAGAAAACAAGAAACAGGTAAATCAATAATGCTTTCTTTCTTCTTTAGTATAGCTTAAAACCTTCTCCACTTTTGTGTACTACACATTCATTAGTCATGACAAGTCTTTGATCTTAACTAATAGAAAAAGGCATGGAATAGCAAAGCCTTTAAAGGATCCAGCTGGCTGCCCTGTAGTAGTGGTGATGACATTTATCCCTCTATTTCCATAGAAACTGAGTCAACAGTAATAGTACTTGCAAATAACTCCTCACCCAAATACACTGTGTGCTACCAACAATCAATATTTGCAGCTATTACACCATGACCATTATACCAGACAGGTTTACAGGAACAGGCTGTGGGAGAAATTTACTCTTCTGAGATTGATACCTTAATGAGCACAGTCAAAATGACACATTTCTCTGCAAATGCATGTTTCTCAAACAGGTCTAGAAATTCTCTCTCTGTTTTTATGACATGAATAACTAGCCTCAGTTTGTTGCTACTTGTTCACAAGCCTTTGATGAACAGCTGTTCAAAGAATGTTTAGAGAGTTTATTTTTCTCTTAACTAACTGTTGCAGTGGCATAGAAGTGGAACTATATACATAGTTAATTTTATTTATTTTGCCATTAGCTGTAAATTAACTAGTTAAAAATGTTTATTCTCTCCCCCAAGCAATACAACCCCAGTTAAAGACTGCATAAAAGGGGAAGTATCTACTTCAATACACAACAGAGAATCCCCAGAACACTGTTTGTGTCTCCATTTAATTACTGCTTAGGTTTTTAATTCAATACATAAAAATAAAATGTTTATGGCCGCATATAAAAATTCAGACAATTAGACAATTGCAGAGAAAACACAGAAAAAATACAGAGAAATTATTTTGTGGGGTACAATAGCAGCCAGATAAGGAACTCTTTGAAAAATTGACTGTTCTTCTTTCTCCTAAATACCAGAGAAAACCTCTGAAGACCCAGTTTCCTTTAAATGTTGTGTCTCTCACTTTTTTCTACTTTTGAATAATATTTTCAGTGTTTATAATGCATCATTCATCTTGGTAACAACACCAACTGAAAGATGTATAGAAACTGTTGCAGAAAAGTCTTTGTAAAACAGCTGCTGGGGAGCAAGTGAGCCCCAGAGAATGGCCTTACCTCAGTGGCTTGGAGTTCAGGCTGAGGTTTCAGCAGACCTTACCAGGTCAGTCAAATCACCCTCTTCTTACAGTTTGGGCTGCTGGAGTGATAATGGCTGCAAGGCATGTATCTCCTCTGTACTAGGTTAGTCATGATGGCCTTCTTGGGCAACAGCACAACACAGGCATTTGCTAAATAAATACATGTTTGAGCTACAGTCATTAGTAAAAGTATCTCTCTAGCTTAGCTTAACTGGCTTTGAAACTTAATCAAGACAAACTGAATTAAAGTTCAAATTAGTATGTGTGAGAACCTCCACAAAAGGATTAAGGCCCCATCCCTGGGGGTCTTTAAGGCCAGGCTGGAGGAGGCTCTGGGCAGCCTGATCTAGTGGGAGGTGTCCCTGCTCATGGCAGAGGGGTTGGAACTGGGGGATCCTTGGGGTCCCTTCCAACCCTGACAGATTCTGAGCTGTTTGGGCAGAGGACTTTAGAGCCCTAATGGCTCAAGGGTTGGACTTGATGATCTTGGAGGTCCCTTCCAACCTAAAGGAGTCTATGATTCTAACTATGCCACTCCAGAAGGTAATTCATTCCCTTTTGCCCATCCTCCCTGCATGAAGAAGCCATTTGTAAGTCAAGCAGCCTATTCCTCACTCACAGCTGGACTTTTAAGAATACAAGATTTAGAGACACAAATCATTTTGTCAGCTCCAATAATCCCACCTATGTCTTTAAAGGTATTCTATTCACCTCTAAATGAACTAAATTAGGCCTTATGCTTATTTTGCATACTTTTTTCCTCCCCTTGGTGACACACATTTCTACATTAGTATTCAAAGAAATTGGAATAAGGTGGCTGTGTATTTAAGTGTTCCATGCTAGGGAACACTAGTCACATCTTACATTATCACCAGTGTATTCAAGAAGCCATCCTTTTAAGAGAAATGGTCTACTCAAAGCAGAAATTATGGTGTAACACAGAGAGGCAGCCTGATCAAACCCTTATGGCCTTCCCTTCCAGCCTCAAATCTCCAGGAAATTGCTGGAAAGCAGTTATTGTTTTAATTACAAATTACAATGCAAGTAACCAGCCAGATTTATGGCACTTGCTGTCCAGCAAGGATATAGCCTTCCCTCCTTAACCTCTTCCATTCATAAAATCTGTTAGAAACAAGGAGGCAAGCATGTGTATTTTGTGTTAAATTAGCAGAATGTCTTCAGCTTGCTTTGGTTTTGCTTTCATAAAATAAGAAAGCTTAGTTTGTCAAATATTCATACCTTTAAAATGTGCCTACTCAGTGAGGAGCAGGAAGGACAAAAAAATCTGAATGCTAAAGACCTTTTTTTTTCATGAAAGAGAAATCAATCTCTCCAAACCCTATTGGAAAACACAGTCTTGGGGCACGTGGTCATACTCTAATGGATCTTCCAGTTGCCCATGTGTCCAATTAGCCCAACTCCCTAAGCTTTTAATCATCTGACCTTCTGACTGGATTGGTGCTCAACCTACACTGACAGCCCTTGGACTCCCCTGGAGCCTGAATGTCTGAAGGCACAGGCTGAAGTTGCAGCTGTAATGTCAGTATACTGTGAAACCATCTGTGCAGTCTCCCAGCAACTGTTCATCTCAATGGCTCAAAATGCAACACTGCTGAGGCTTTTCACTTCTGCTCAGCAGGGGATAAGAGAGCATTTTACCCCAAGCTGTGGCCCAGATGTATTGGACACTAAACACATTACTTTTGAATTCATTTTAGAGTAAGAATTAATAAAAGCTCCCCTTCACAATGGATCAGTTCACCCCATCTGTTAGCTGCCATGGCATTTGCTACGTGGCTCTTCTAGTCACTCCTTGACACTAAGATACTACAGGGTCATGAACCTCCATGGAATCTTCAGGCCACAGGTCACTTGGTTTATTTACAGTGAATTTTCAGTCTGTGTTGGAAAATGCCTGTAGGGTTCCCTGTTACCTCCACATCCCTATTTCCCCTCTGTCCATCCCACCTTCCAAAGCTGACCTAGAGTGTTATCTAGAAAAAGGAAAGCTTTACATCAAAGTCACTGTTTCACTAGCTGACATCTCTGTTCTCTCCTCATACTGCCTGAAAAATTTTACTCTCATGTACATACTTACCTTCCTATTGCATGTAATTGTGTGTCTAAGTAGTTAATGCAAGCATAATGATAGTGGTTTCCAGCCTGCCAAAGTTATTCCAGTGGTACAGGTCAGGAGCTCTCCTACTCCTCCTCTTCCCTGAGTTGATTGTTATAAAGTCACCCATGAGACTATGAAGCTGGAGAGGAGCAGGCAGCAACTAAAACACAAAATCTGTGGAGGAAAAAGAGCTGGGAAGGCTGACAAACCAGCTCACAGCACCACAAGCAGGTGATTGGTTGCACTGTGAGACTCCATTTTATGAGATATTCATTCATTTTCACTCCACTTACTGTTCTTATTGATGCTAAACCTCAGAATTTGCTTCACTTCTTTGGTTTTCCTTTTAACTGTGGAGCAGGTGAGAAAGCAGTCTGGTTTCAGACTTCTCCCTTTACCTGGAGAGGCAGTAGAGGCTCCAGAGGAGTGTTTTGCAGGAGTTAAGCAGTACAACCAAGAAAACTGGGCTACAGGAGCATGAGGAACAGCAAGTTTGTGGAGTTCAGTGGCATGTGGAAAACCTCCAGGGAACATTTATGTCATTTACCCAATGTTTACCAGCACCTCATGGAGCTTTGGAACAACTAGTGTTGAACAACAGCTGAATGGCAACTACTCCCTCCAGATAAGAGTAACCCATCCAGCTAGCTGGAGAAACATCTCTTTTTCAACCAATCTGTCTAGTCAGGCCTTCCTGCACTCCCCTGCCCAGAGGAAGATGAATAGAGCTGAGACAGACAAGACTGTTATAGCCTTTTTCTCTCCTCTTCACCATCTCCAGAGTCTTTCTTACAAAGGATTCCAAGAAATTCCCTCTGTAGATGAAACCCAGTGCTTTCTGACAAAGCTTAAGCAATTCCTTGACTTGCTCTGGAGATAGACACAGGACTGTCCTGCACTCAAAAGCTCAAGAAAAAGAACAGGAGACAAAATAGGACAGCATTACAAAACCAAATTTTTGTAAAACCTCAAACCTCCCTGCTCTCCTGTCAATACAAGAAGTGACATCATGAAGAGAAAGACACAGCATTCTTCCTCAGCAAGGCAGTTCCAAGCACTTTCCCAGAGCCTCATGAATTACTTTTCCATCTGGAGAGTAATAACCTGAAAAATGAAAGGCTAAAAATCCATATATGGATCCATTTCTAGTAACCACCAGCAGAGTTGTAAAGGGTGCACCAGAACTTACAGTAAGCTCCACTGATCCTCACTTTCTATTCCAATGACCTGTTTAATTAATACCTGGGGTTTGTTTCTTATCAGGGCTAAAGGTCCCAGCTAAAAGCAGAGCTTATTTGTGCTCAATATTGTGAAGATGCCCAGAAAGATGTGCCAGTCAAGCATGATACCCCTCAGCAGAAATGATTCACTGGAGCAGAGAGGTTACAGCATACCAGATGGTGTGCAGGAGAGCAAAGTGTCTGTCCTTCATATCTGGTCGCCTTTAACTGCTCAGGCCACACAGAATCATGGACTGCTTTGGGTTGGAAGGGATCTATAAAGGTCATCTAGTCCAATCCCCCTGCAGGGAGCAGGGACATCAGCTAGATGAGGTTGCTCAGAGCGCCATCCAACCTGAGCTGGAATGTTTCCAGGGATGGGGCTTCTACCACCTTTCTGGTCAACCTGGACAAGTGTTTCATCACCCTCATAGTGAAGAACCTCTTCCTTCTATGTAAGTCTAAATCTACCCTCTTTTAGTTTAAAACCACCACCCCTTGTCTTGTTGCAACAAGCCCTACTAAGAATCATAGAACCCTTTAGGGTGGAAGGGACCTCCAAGATCATCAAGTCCAACCCTTGAGCCATTAGGGCTCTAAAGTCCTCTGCTAAAACAGATCAGAATCTGTCAGGGTTGGAAGGGACCACAAGGATCCCCCAGTTCCACCCCCTCTGCCATGAGCAGGGACACCTCCCACTAGATCAGGCTGCCCAGAGCCTCCTCCAGCCTGGCCTTAAAGACCCCCAGGGATGGGGCCTCAACCCCCTCCCTGGGCAACCCATTCCAGGGTCTCACCACTCTCATGGGGAAGAACTTCTTCCTCACATCCAGCCTGAATCTGCCCACTGTTAATTGTTAAAAGACTGCTGTAAGGTCTCCCCAGAGCCTTCTCTTTTCCAGGCTGAACAGCCCCAACTCTCTCAGCCTGTCCTCACAGCAGAGGTGTCCCATCCCTCTGATCATTTTTGTGGCCCTGTTCTGGACTCACTCCAAGAGGTCCATGCCTTGCCTCTGCTGAGTACTCCTGAGCTGAATGTAGTACTTTGGGTGGTGTCTCACCAGAACAGAGCAGCAGAATCACCTCCTTTGACATGCTGGCAACCCTTCTCTTGATGCAGGCCAGCATCTGAGCTGCAGGAACACATTGTCACTGTATAACTAGTAGCTGTTCACAGGTACAAAACTGCTTAAGGCTGAGGCAATTTACTCCAATGCTTCTTTCATGCTCCAAACTTTTTGATAAATTGTCAAGCAAAGGAAAAAAAAATAATGTTACCCTCACTAAAGCAATGTGGGCCAGGAGAAGAGATGTAAGATATTGCCATCATATCACACAACCCATCAGAGGTGGGGAAACTGATTCCAGATTTCTGGGGGTCCCCATCCAGTGCCCCACAGCACTGTACCCCTTTTCCCTCACAAGCATTGGCTTGTGAATTACATCAAGTCACCACAATTCCACACAAGCAGCAGAGTATGTCTCACTGATGGATCAGGAACAGTCATTAGGGTTTTTGGAAGTCCATTGGAACAGAACTCAAGCCTATATGAACAATGCAGACACAATTTCCCTTAATGGAATAAATCTTTTCTGCAAGAGATAGAACAAATTTGTACAGTGAATACAAGTGTGCCAAGTGAATTGCATTTATTTTCCTCAGCCTAAGATAGCAGGTCCTGTAGATCCACATTGTAAACCCTGGGTTAATCCTCTACCTGAGTGCAGGTACTGGCCAAGCCACTCTGGTTCTCCTGGATACCAGAAGACCTTTGAGTCTCCTCCTTTTCCAGTTCAGAATCTCTAAAAAGACATCAGGATGTCACTTCAAAATTCATAGAAAGAAACATATTCTTCTCCTCTTGTAAACTTTTAAGGTCAGACATCAAAATCTG